>NC_069500.1:902090238-902161880 GCF_027579735.1 Bombina bombina
TCCTGGCATTCACTTTTCTAGTTCTAGGAAAGGACAAAAGGTTCCCACTGTTACTTTGGCTTTTGGGTTGAAACTTTTGATTCTCAAGGCTTACTTGGAGGCGGATCAGCCTCCACCGTAACGGAATAATGCTTATTCTTCTAGGTCAGTTGCCACTTCCTGGGCTCTTGGTCTTCTTTGCATACTTTTACACAATTCTACCATTTTGATGCATTTGCTTCTTCTGAGGCAGCCTTTAGTAGGAAGGTTATTCAAGCAGTTGTCTCAGTTTTTTTTATTTTTGCCGGTTTGATTTATTTTATGTGCGTTTAAAAAAAAATGTATGTATTGGAGTTGTGGATTTAATTTCTCAGTTAAAATTGTATTTAAATTCCTCCCTTTAAAGAACAGTCTAGTCAAAATTAAACTTTAATGATTCAGATAGGGAATACAATTTTAAACAACTTTTCAATTTTCTTTTATCAGTAAATTTGCTTTGTTCCCTTGGTGGTATTTTTGAAAAGCTAAACCTAGGTAGGCTCAAACTGATTTCTAAACCATTGAAAACCGCCTCTTAGCTCAGAGCATTTTGAAAGTTTTTCAGTTAGACAGTACTAGTTCATGTGTGTCATATAGATAACATTGTGCTCACTCCCATGGAGTTATTTAGGAGTCGACACTGATTGGCTAAACTGTATGTCTGTCAAAAGCACTGAGATAAGGGGGCAGTCTGCAGAGGCTTAGATACAAAGTAATCACAGAGGTAAAACATATATTAATATAACTTTTGGTTATGCAAAACAGGGGAATGGGTAATAAAGGGATTATCTATCTTTTTAAACAATAAAAATTCTGGTGAAGACTGTCCCTTTAAGTCAGTGATTTTCAACCTTTTTTTTGCAGTGGCACATATTTTTTTACATTAAAAAATCCTGCGGCACACCACCATTCCAAAGTTTTACAAAATCACACATTGTAGCCTAATACAGTATACATATATATGTGTGTGTGTGTATATGTATATGTGTATATATATATATATATATATATATATATATATATATATATATATATATATATATATATATATACTGTGTGTGTATGTATGTATGTATATATGTATGTATGTATGTATATATATATATATATATATATATATATATATACAGATGCAAAAAAGTGGCACACACTACTATAGCAACTACCCGGTGCACTGCAAATAGAATGTAGTATGTAAGTAGGATATCCAGGTGCACACTTAGCCTCAGTGTTTAGAAGTATCCGGAAAGAAGCAGGCAACACAGGAATTTCATTCAAAAGAAAAAGGCTTTATTCCAATCCTTGGAACAAACAGCAGGGCCTTAACCCTTAACGTTTCGGTCTACACCTAGACCTTTATCAAATGGAGCCTCTCTCACATGGGCTCTGGATATCCTATATATATATACTGTATATACACATTCACACATACTGTACTGTGCTGTACCTCATACAAACTAGTACAGATGCGACTTATTTTTTTGCATCCGTTTTTTTATGTATACACATCATGCACTCACACAATTCTTCACAATTTCCTCGCCTTCTGTCCGTTCTTCTCCCTTGCTTGTTCACCCTCTCTTGTACTAAATTGCAATCCTCTCCCTCACTCATAAAGTTAGGTTGTTATATTCCAAACTTGAACCCCAGCCCTACTGCTATACAGTAACAACAAAAGTCCAGCGCACCCGGCAGCAATGAGACTCAACAATTTGATATGCCTTGATATATACCTTTAATTCTGTTAGATGTTGATCACAGGGCTAGACAAAGCCAAATATGCCTGATGGCCAAACAGTCCAACACGCTAAAAGTAAAACAGCATATGACAGGCAGCAGTTAGGGAAAAGAAATAATGGTCAACTGCTATACAGCTTTGATCTTTTATGCTGTCTTCTGTTGTCATGCACCTTGGTCTACGAAGAATCTTCATGACTGCTAAATAGCACTGCACATTCTATTTGTTCAGGCCAGTAAGGGAAAAAATTAAATTGGTAGAATTTCGCCCATGCATAGTGGATTTGCCGCATAAATTTCTTAAGTAATGTAAAATGGATATTTGTGCATCTGCAATACCAAATTTGGTAGAACATTTTTCAGCATGAATTTCATGGTAAGTTTTATTGTACTTAATGTAATTAGCTGCATATCATGGCTTGGTTCCCAGCCTAGCAGTAGTCACAAAGCTTACTTCTTTCCTATTTTCATTCAGTGCTTTTTACATAAAAATGCTGTCCAGTATTATTTGACGGTACTTTTATTACTTGAAAAAAGGCGGGATCTTTTGTAACCGTTGTAACGTAACCTAAGCATACATGCTCAGATAAAGGTTATGTAATATTTGTGAGTTCGTATTGGTTTGCGATCTGGATTTTTGTTTTTTTATATTCTCCAGAATGAGCCAAAAAGCATGGGCACACCTATAGCATTCAGTGAGAGTGTTCTACCTAGCACTTTATTAAATTAAGGACATTATCACAATGGGTTAATTGGCCCTGTTAACCTCACCTGGTTCCCAGCTAGTAGTAGACGGGAGACGGAACCCGCAGAGAGAGCCGGCCAATCTCAGCCTTAAATCCCGCCCTTCACCAAGCTGAACAAATTAGCATGTTTAAGCAGAAACAACTTCCGCCTGTCAATAGCGTCATTGGCTTCGCAACTGTACTGCCACTCGCATCCTGAGTATACTCTGCTCAAAGCAGGGCGGCCGCTCACCTAATGATTCATTTACAATACATGACATATTGACATTCATTCACAAACAATCATAATGAATTTTTGTGAATGAATGGAAATATGTCATGTTGTAAATGATGCCGTCTGCCTCTGCTATGGCGGCACAGTGGTTGAAAATCACTGCTTTAAGTTATTACTCGTGGACTCCACGGCTTGAGTATTAGTTCCCAGGAGTAATGGATAGTGGACTCTCACCACCGGTATGAAAGTAAACATAATTTATGCTTACTTGATAAATTAATTTATTTCATGGTTGTGAGAGTCCACAAGACCCCACCCTATGTTTTCTAGGGCTAATATCTTTTTTGAGCACATAGAGAGAGAGAGAACAAATCCGTAATTCTTAAATCCAAACTTTTTAATTTTATTTTAAAATACATTTATCAAAAAGGGGACAAATCAAATAATAAAAGTATATTGCAGAGTTTTTATATATATATATATATATATATATATATATATATATATATATATATATGATTTATCATTCATTTTATATTACCATCTCAAAGTGTTTAATGTCCCTTTAAGGGGTTAATTATAATACAAAAGTTCATTATTTGCAGAAAGCTGAGCGCTTGGAGATCCAATGACTAAGCCTCGTGATACCAGGCCCAATTTTTTGGTTTTAAAAAAAAAAAAAAAGTAATTTTGTATTTTACTATAGATGCCAAACAGCTGCTATGTCTTTTATTCCTGCAACAGGATAAAAGAGATTAAGTTTTAGATAAATCAACTTGTGTTTATAAAATGAAAGAAAATCCATTTCCTTTTTTCTATAATTAACACTGTCTCTGTAATTTATGTTCAACTATCTTTTTATAAACAATTCTTAGGTTTTATTTATTTTATTAATCCCAAAACATTGATCTAATCCAATGTTGGATCATACCTTTTAACATATAAATCAGATGGTACTATAATACCTGAGCAAAAATATGCTGAATAAATATGTAATATAAATAATTTTATTTAGGTTGAAACATTAAATTGTATTTTTCTAAAATGTTTTATGTTTTAAATCCTAATAATTTGAACTCCTTTTTTTTTAACTTTATTGAATATTTGTAAACCTATCCCACAATGATTGTGTACAAGTCATTTTTAGCCTGCATTCTTTCTATTTAAATTATGTAACATTATACCGCATACTATTATTATACTGCATACTATTATTATACTGCATACTATTATTATACTGCATACTATTAATATACTGTATACTATTAATATACTGCACACTATTATTATACTGCATACTATTAATATACTGTATACTATTAATATACTGCACACTATTATTATACTGCACACTATTATTATACTGCACACTATTATTATACTGCATACTATTATTATACTGCATACTATTAATATACTGTATACTATTAATATACTGCACACTATTATTATACTGCACACTATTATTATACTGCATACTATTATTATACTGCATACTATTATTATACTGTATACTATTAATATACTGTATACTATTAATATACTGCACACTATTATTATACTGCACACTATTATTATACTGCATACTATTATTATACTGCATACTATTAATATACTGCATACTATTATTATACTGCACACTATTATTATACTGCATACTATTAATATACTGTATACTATTAATATACTGCATACTATTATTATACTGCACACTATTATTATACTGCATACTATTAATATACTGTATACTATTAATATACTGCACACTATTATTATACTGCACACTATTATTATACTGCATACTATTATTATACTGCATACTATTATTATACTGTATACTATTAATATACTGTATACTATTAATATACTGCACACTATTATTATACTGCACACTATTATTATACTGCATACTATTATTATACTGCATACTATTAATATACTGCATACTATTATTATACTGCACACTATTATTATACTGCATACTATTAATATACTGTATACTATTAATATACTGCATACTATTATTATACTGCACACTATTATTATACTGCATACTATTAATATACTGTATACTATTAATATACTGCACACTATTATTATACTGCACACTATTATTATACTGCATACTATTATTATACTGTATACTATTAATATACTGCACAGTATTATTATACTGCACACTATTATTATACTGCACACTATTATTATACTGCATACTATTATTATACTGCACACTATTATTATACTGCATACTATTATTATACTGTATACTATTAATATACTGCACACTATTATTATACTGCACACTATTATTATACTGCATACTATTATTATACTGCATACTATTATTATACTGCATACTATTAATATACTGTATACTATTAATATACTGCATACTATTATTATACTGCATACTATTATTATACTGCATACTATTATAATACTGCATACTATTATACCACATACTATTATTATACCACATACTATTATTATACCGCATACTATTATTATACAACATACTATTATAATACTGCATACTATTATAATACCGCATACTATAATACCGCATACTATTATTATACCGCATACTATTATTATACTGCATACTATTATTATTATTATTATTATTATCGGTTATTTGTAGAGCGCCAACAGATTCCGCAGCGCTATAAACAAAGGGGGAGTACAACAAAACAATTATAGGGTAGAGGGCCCTGCCAAGAGTTGCACTGTTGTAGTCAGCTCTTAAGAAGGTGATCTGCAAACAGCTGGACTTTTAGGCTTACATGCTAAGGGGGTTCAGGGGATTGCAGTGGAGGAGAGGAACTGGTATTAGGAAAGGTTAGCGTAGGTTGTATGCATCCCTGAACAGTAGAGTCTTTAGGGAGCACTTGAAGCTTACAAAACTAGAAGAGAGTCTTGTGGAGCGAGGCAGAGAGTTCCACAAGATGGAAGCCAGTCTGGAGAAGTCCTGTAAATGGGAGTGCAATGAGGTAACCAGAGAGGAGGAGAGTAGGAGGTCATGAGCAGAGCGAAGGGGACGGGAGGGAGAGTATCTGGAGACAAGGTCTGAGATGTAGGGGGGAGCAGTGCAGTTGAGGGCTTTGTATGTAAGAGTGAGAGTTTTGTGTTTGATCCTAGAGGCAAGAGGAAGCAAGTGAAGGGATTGGCAGAGAGGCGCAGCAGATGAAGAGCGACGTGTAAGGAAGATGAGTCTGGCAGAGGCATTCATTATGGATTGTAAAGGAGCTAGGCGGCATGTGGGGAGACCAGAGAGGACAGAGTTGCAGTAATCAAGGCGGGAAAGAATGAGAGAGTGGATTAAAATCTTAGTTGTGTCTTGTGTAAGGAAGTGTCTAATTTTAGAGATGTTTTTAAGGTGGAAACGGCAGGCTATAGCCAAGGACTGAATGTGAGGAGTGAAGGAAAGATCTGAGTCAAATGTGACCCAGAGACATCGGGCATGTGGGGTAGGGTAATGATGGAGTTGTCGACAGTTATAGAGATATTGGGGGTGGAGATTTTGGAAGAAGGGGGGAAAATGAGGAGCTCAGTGTTGGAGAGATTTAGCTTGAGGTAGTGAGAGGACATCCAGGAAGAGATGTGAGAAAGACAGTTAGTGACACGGGTTAGCAAGGAAGGAGATAGGTCTGGAGCAGAGAAGTAGATTTGGGTGCCATCGGCATACAAATGATATTGGAAACCGTGGGACTTAATTAGGGAACCTAGTGATGACGTATAGATTGAGAAGAGAAGGGGACCGAGGACAGAGTTTTGCGGTACTCCGACAGAAAGTGGTGACGGGGCAGAGGAGGCCCCAGAGAAGGCTACACTGAAGGTACGGTTTGATGGGTAGGAAGAGAGCCACGAAAGGGCTGTGTCACAGATGCCAAAGGATTGGAGGGTTTGGAGCAAAAGAGGGTGGTCGACAGTGTTAAAGGCTGCGGACAGGTCAAGGAGGATAAGCAGAGAGAAGTGGCCTTTTGATTTAGCTGTAAGTAGGTCGTTGGTGACCTTAACAATAGCTGTCTCTGTGGAGTGATAGGGACGAAATCCAGATTGCAGCGAGTCAAGAAGGGAGTTTAACGTAAGGAAATGGGATAGGCGTGCATATACTAGTTTTTCGAGAAGCTCACCAATTTTGTTTTGTTCTCTTGGTATTCTTAGTTGAAAGCTAAACCTAGGATGTTCATATGCCAATTTCTTAGACCTTGAAGGCCGCCTCTAATCTAAATGCATATTGACAGTTTATCACACTAGAGCGTGTTAGTTCATGTGTGTCATATAGATAACATTGAGCTCATGCACATGAATTTACAGAGGAGTGAGCACTGATTGGCTAAAATGCAAGTCTGTCAAATGAACTGAAATAAGGGGGCAGTCTGCAGAGGCTTAGATACAAGGTAACTACAGAGGTAAAATTTGTATTATAACAACTGTGTTGGTTAGGCAAAACTGGGGAATGGGTAATTAAGGGATTATATTTTAAAACAACAACAATTCTGGTGTTGACTGTCCCTTTAAGTATACAGTGAATGTATTTTATAACTCATGGGCTAAATATGCTGTGTTTCTTTAATTCTAGCATCTGTAGGCAGAAATGTAATTCTTACTAGCGGCTGCATCATTGGCGCGTGCTGCGATGTGAATACTTGTGAAGTGATTCCCGAAAACACCGTTATCTATGGGTCTGATTGCTTGCGTAGAGTGCAGACAGAGCGTCCCCAGGTTAGTATTCTGTGTCCTTCAGATTTTTATTTCACAGAGATGACATTTTTCCTGCCAAGCATTACAGTCTCTCATACGTACTGTTTGGGGTATGAAATGCTCAGATAACACTGTTTATGCAGCCTTGCTGTACAGCTGATTTTATTCATTTAAATGTCAATGTTAAAACAACATTACAAGCAGTTATTTTTTGACTGGTATTTCACTTATACCCCTTCTTCCACTAGTATAGTCTTATTTATAAAATGTAACACAATAGGTTATCAAACGCCAAAAATACTTTATGCTCATACTGGCATCTTAGGTATTGCTTTAGTGTATTAGTTTAAAGGGACATTAAAGGGATATGAAACCCAAATAATTTTTTTCATGATTCAGATAGAGCATGTAATTTTTATTAACTTTCAAATTTACTTTCATTATCAAATTTGCTTCATTCTCCTTTTATCCTTTGTTGAAGGAGCAGCAATGCACTACTGGGAGCTAGCTAAACACATCACGTGAGCCAATGAAGAGAGGTATATATGTGCAGCCACCAATCAGCAGCTAGCTCCAAGTAGTGCATTGCTGAGCTTACCTATGTATTATTTTTAACAAAGGATACAAAGAGAAGGAATCAAATTAGATAATAAAAGTAATTAAGAAAGTTGTTTAAAATTGTATGATCTATCAGAAACAATTTTGAGTTTTATGTCCCTTTAAACAAAAATAAAATTTCATATTTTTCTCTTTATATTTTCTACTTACAGCCACAAACATTGCAGTTGGACTTCCTGATGAAAATCCTTCCTAATTACCATCACCTAAAGAAGACCACAAAAATGACTTCCACTCCAATAAAAAACTAAACATGCGCTGTATGCCTTGCTAGATAATAACGGATTTCATTTATATCCTGTGTGTTTCTTCTCTATTATGCAATATGTGGCCATATACTCTATATTAGCACTACTATTATTGTTTAACTTTGTTGATTTTGTTTAATAATGCTATTTATGTATGTCGTGTCCAGTGTTCCCTCTACAGCCAGTTTTGTGAGCGGCCCAGCAGTGAAACAGTTAATAAGGGAACCACACCTTGCAGTCTGCATTGTGTAGTGTTTGCTGTCCAAGAAAGATTAAGTAAATTTTAACCTTAATTCTTAGTCAGTGAGGTCAGTAACATGAAATGAATGCAGACCTATATAAAGCACAGAATAGAGTTTTGTATTTTTTTTTTCTTAAATAGAAGAACGTGCAAACAAACGTGACTTTATCCTGGGAAGTTGGATGACAGTTTGAAAACCAAACATGTAACTGGACTTTCTTATGCTAAAAGTCAGTTACATTTTTTTTGCATTCCATTCTTTGTCAATAAATTATTTGTTGTATCTACAGAAGTGAGCTCTCTTTTACTGTATACAATAGATGCACAGAAGGGAACCTGATAGGGTAAACTTTGCACTATACAGACATTAAATAATCACTGAATATTTGTTGCTATTGATGCTACATATCCAAATTTCTCATCTATACTATAATTGCGTTTGTAATGTCCATCGCCGTTGGCAGTTGCGCACGTATCCTCAATGAAATGTTGGCAGCGCCAGGCAGCTGCATCCAGGTTAATTCCGAGAATGGCAGGGGATACTTTTACCACCCTGCAATTTTCGGAATCCACCGGGATGCAGCGAAGGCAAACGGAGCATTACAAAAAAAAAAAAACACCTCCCGCACGAAGTATATAAAAAAAAATGAACCTCCCACCTGAAGTATTAACACATACACCGCAAACCCACACATCGCAAAATAATAAAGTAATTAACCCCTTAATCCCTTAACCGTCAACCACCCACATCGCAATAAACCTAATTACCCTATTAACCCCTAAACTGCAAAAATCCCCACATCGCAATAAACATTATTACCCCTTAAACCATAAAACCCCCACATCGCAATAAACCTATTTACCCTATTAACCCCTAAACCGCAAAACCCCCACATCGCAATAAACCTAATTACCCTATTAACCCCTAAACCGCAAAATCCCCACATAGCAATAAACCTATTTACCCTATTAACTCCTAAACCGCAAACCCCCCACATCGCAATAAACCTAATTAACCTATTAACCCCTTAAACCGCCAACACCCACAATGCAAATAACTAATTAAATTACTAAGCCCCCTAAACTAACACCCCCTAAATTAACACTATTTACCTAAACTAAAAAATACTAAAGTTACAAAAAATAAATAAGCTAAGATTACAAAAAATAAAAAAGGCTAATATTACAGAAAACAAAAAAAACAAGTTACCAAAGTTTACAAAATTAAACCTAATTCCTATGAAAATAAAAAAGCCTCCCAAAATAAAAACACCCCCTAATCTAAGTATAAACTGCCAGTAGCCCTTAAAATGGCTTTTCTCTTGTAAGGTGTATCCAGTCCACGGATTCATCCATTACTTGTGGGATATTCTCCTTCCCAACAGGAAGCTGCAAGAGGATTACCCACAGCAGAGCTGTCTATATAGCTCCTCCCCTAACTGCCACCCCCAGTCATTCTCTTGCAGCTCTCGACAAGGGAAGTAGCTAGAGAGATGTGGTGAATTAATGTAGTTTATCTTCAATCAAAAGTTTATTATTTTCAAATGGTACCGGAGTTGTACTATTTTGGCCTCAGGCAGAAAGTTGAAGAAGAGTCTGCCTGAGGTTTTTGATGATCTTAGCCGTTTGTAACTAAGGTCCACTGCTGTTATCACATATAACTGAAGAGATGGGTAACTTCAGCTGGGGGAATAGCGTGCAGGATTACCTGCTCTGAGGTATGTGCAGATTAAATTTTTCTAGAGAGATGATAAGCTAGAAAATGCTGACAGTGCCTGATTTGTTTAAGGTAAGCCTGATTACAGTGATTTAATAACGACTGGTATCATGCTTGCTGTAAAGGGTAATATTTTTGTTATTTACTCTCATTACTTAATAGATTTAACGTTTGCTTGATGTATATAAACGTTTATTACTAATGGTGATAAAACTTTATTCTGGGGCCCAGTTTTTCCACATGGCTGACTAGAGTTTGCCTAGGGATAGTTTTTTAAGGCCCTCTCACTGTGAGTACATGTTGGGAGGGGCCTATTTTCGCGCCCTAAGTGCGCAGTAGTTTTTGCAGCTTGAGACATCCCTGAAGGAGTCCCCTGACATATAGGACCCCTCTAAAGGGTTTTTGTGCCTTCCAAAGTCGTTGTATGGGCAGATAGGAGCCACAGTAGAGCTGTGGCAGTTGGTTGTGACTGTTTAAAAACGGTTATATCGTTTTTTTGATCCGGTTTTGAAACTAAGGGGTTAATCATCCATTTGCAAGTGGGTGCAATGCTATTTCAGTCTATTATACACACTAAAAATTTCGTAGAATTTACTGCTTTTTTCATTGTTTTGCAGTTTCTGTGATTGTTTTTTTCTCTTAAAGGCACAGTACCGTTTTTATTTTTTGCTTGTTCACAGTTATTAAAGTGTTTTCCAAGCTTGCTGGTCTCATTACTAGTCTGTTTAAACATGTCTGACATAGAGGAAACTCATTGTTCATTATGTACTGAAGCCGAAGCAGGGGAGCTTCAATCTGTGGGTGATTTTTCTGATTCAGGGAAGATACTTCAACCTGATTCTGATATGTCTACATTTAAATTTAAGATTGAACACCTCCGCATCTTGCTCAGGGAGGTCTTAGCAACTCTGGACGACTGTGATGCTATTGTAGTCCCAGAGAAATTATGTAGATTGGATAAATACTATGCAGTACCTACTTACACTGATGTTTTTCCAATCCCTAAGAGGTTTTCTGAAATTATTACTAAGGAATGGGATAGACCAGGTGTACCGTTCTCTCCCCCCTCCTGTTTTTAAAAAGATGTTTCCCATAGACGCCGCTACACGGGACTTGTGGCAGACGGTCCCTAAGGTGGAGGGAGCAGTTTCTACTCTAGCTAAGCGTACCACTATCCATGTCGAGGACAGTTGTGCTTTTCTAGATCCAATGGACAAAAAATTAGAGGGTTACCTTAAGAAAAATTTTATTCAACAAGGTTTTATTCTCCAGCCTCTTGCATGCATTGCCCCAGTCACTGCTGCTGCGGCTTTCTGGTTTGAGTCTCTAGAGGACTTGAAACCCTGTTGGAAGATATTATTGACAAGCTTAAGGCCCTTAAGCTAGCCAATTCATTTGTTTCTGACGCCGTTGTTAATTTAACCAAGCTAACGGCTAAAAATTCAGGTTTTGCTATTCAGGTGCGTAGGGCGCTATGGCTTAAATCCTGGTCAGCTGACGTGACTTCAAAGTCTAAACTTCTCAACATTCCCTTCAAAGGACAGACCCTATTCGGGCCTGGACTGAAGTAGATAGTTTCTGACATCACTGGAGGAAAAGGTCATGCCCTTCCTCAAGACAGGTCCAACAAATTAAGGACCAAACAGTCTAGTTTTCGGCCCTTACGAAACTTTAAGAGTGGCGCAGCTTCAACTTCCTCTAACACAAAACAAGAGGGAACTTTTGCCCAGTCTAAGCCGGTCTGGAGACCTAACCAGGCTTGGAACAAGGGGAAACAGGCCAAAAAGCCTGCTGCGGCCTCTAAGACAGCATGAGGAGCAGCCCCCGATCCGGAAACGGATCTAGTAGGGGGCAGACTCTCTCTCTTCGCCCAGGCTTGGGCAAGAGATGTCCAGGATCCCTGGGCATTGGAAATTGTGTCCAAGGGTTATCTTCTGGAATTCAAAACCTCTCCCCCAAAAGGGATATTTCATCTCTCACATTTATCTGCAAACCAGATAAAGAGAGAGGCATTCTTACATTGTGTTCAAGACTTACTAGTTATGGGAGTGATCCACCCAGTTCCGCAGGAGGAACAGGGGTAGGGCTTCTATTCAAATCTGTTTGTAGTTCCCAAGAAAGAGGGAACATTCAGACCAATCTTAGATCTCAAGATCTTAAACAAATTTCTCAGAGTCCCATCCTTCAAGATGGAGACTATTCGAACCATCCTTCCTATGATCCAGGAGGGTCAATATATGACTACCGTAGACTTAAAGGATGCTTATCTTCACATCCCGATACACAAAGATCATCATCGTTTTCTCAGGTTTGCTTTTCTAGACAGGCACTACCAGTTTGTGGCTCTTCCCTTCGGGTTGGCCACGGCACCAAGAATCTTTACAAAGGTTCTAGGGTCCCTCCTAGCGGTCCTAAGGCCGCGGGGTATAGCAGTAGCCCCTTACTTAGACGACATTCTGATACAGGCGTCGACTTTTCAAATCGCCAGGTTCCATACGGACATTCTTCTGGCATTTCTGAGGTCCCATGGGTGGAAGGTGAACGAAGAAAAGAGTTCTCTATCACCTCTAACAAAAGTTTCATTTCTAGAAATGAAGATTTACCTAACAAAGGCCAGATTGTCAAAACTTCTAGACTCTTCCCGTGTTCTTTATTCCACTTCTCGTCGTCCTTCAGTGGCTCAGTGTATGGAAGTAATCGGTTTAATGGTAGCGGCAATGGACATAGTACCATTTGCCCGCCTACATCTCAGACCGCTGCAACTTTGCATGCTCAGTCAGTGGAATGGGGATTACACAGATTTGTCCCCTCTACTAAATCTGGATCAAGAAACCAGGGATTCTCTTCTCTGGTGGCTATGTCAGGTCCATCTGTCCAAGGGGATGAGCTTCCGCAGGCCAGATTGGACTATAGTAACGACAGATGCCAGCCTTCTGGGCTGGGGTGCAGTCTGGAACTCCCTGAAGGCTCAGGGCTCGTGGACTCAGGAGGAGGCACTCCTTCCGATAAACATTCTGGAACTAAGAGCGATTTTCAATGCTCTTCAGGCGTGGCCTCAGCTTGCTGGGGTCAAGTTCATCAGATTTCAGTCGGACAATATCACGACTTTAGCCTACATCAACCATCAGGGGGGAACAAGGAGTTCCCTAGCAATGTTGGAGTTTCAAAGATAATTCTATGAGCAGAGGTTCACTCTTGCCATCTATCTGCTATCCATATCCCAGGAATCGAGAACTGGGAGGCGGATTTTCTAAGTCGGCAGACTTTTCATCCGGGAGAATGGGAACTCCATCCGGAGGTATTTGCTCAGTTGATTCAACTTTGGGCAAACGAGAACTGGATCTCATGGCGTCTCGCCAGAACGCCAAGCTTCCTTGTTACGGGACCAGGTCCAGGGACCCTAAGGCAACGCTGATAGATGCTCTAGCAGCGCCTTGGTCCTTCAACCTGGCTTATGTGTTTCCACCGTTTCCTCTGCTCCCTCGTCTGATTGCCAAGATCAGGCAGGAGAGAGCTTCAGTGATTTTGATAGCACCTGCGTGGCCACACAGGACTTGGTATGCAGACCTGGTGGACATGTCATCCTGTCCACCATGGACTCTGCCGCTGAGGCAGGACCTTCTACTTCAGGGTCCTTTCAACCATCCAAACCTAATTTCTCTGCGTCTGACTTCTTGGAGATTGAACGCTTGATTTTATCAAAGCGTGGTTTCTCTGAATCTGTCATTGATACCTTAATTCAGGCTCGAAAGCCTGTTACCAGGAAAATCTATCATAAGATATGGTGTAAATATCTTCATTGGTGTGAATCCAAGGGTTACTCATGGAGTAAGGTCAGGATTCCTAGAATATTATCTTTTCTCCAAGAAGGATTGGAGAAGGGATTGTCGGCTAGTTCCTTAAAGGGACAGATTTCTGCTCTGTCTATTCTTTTGCACAAGCGTCTGGCTAATTCTCCAGACGTTCAGGCGTTTTGTCAGGCTTTAGTTAGAATCAAGCCTGTGTTTAAACTTGTTGCTCCGCCATGGAGTCTAAATTTAGTTCTTAAAGTTCTTCAAGGGGTTCCGTTTGAACCTTTGCATTCCATAGATATCAAGCTGTTGTCTTGGAAAGTTCTGTTTTTGGTAGCTATCTCCTCGGCTCGACGAGTTTCGGCGTTATCGGCTTTACAATGTGATTCTCCTTATCTCATTTTCCATGCTGATAAGGTAGTGTTGCGTACCAAACCTGGGTTTCTTCCTAAGGTGGTATCTAATAAGAATATCAATCAGGAGATTGTTGTTCCTTCACTATGTCCTAATCCTTCTTCAAAGAAGGAACGTCTATTACACAATCTTGATGTGGTCCGTGCTTTAAAATTCTATTTACCAGCCACTAAAGATTTTCGTCAAACATCTGCTTTGTTTGTGGTTTACTCTGGACAGAGGAGAGGCCAAAAGGCTTCAGCAACTTCTCTTTCCTTTTGGTTAAGAAGCATAATCCGCTTTGCTTACGAGACTGCTGGCCAGCAGCCTCCTGAGAGAATTACAGCTCATTCCACTAGAGCAGTAGCTTCCACATGGGCTTTTAAAAATGAGGCTTCTGTTGAACAGATTTGTAAGGCGGCGACTTGGTCTTCCCTTCATACCTTTTCTAAATTCTACAAATTTGATACTTTTGCTTCTTCGGAGGCTGGTTTTGGGAGAAAGGTCTTACAGGCAGTGGTGCCCTCCGTTTAAGCGCCTGCCTTGTCCCTCCCTTCATCCATGTCCTATAGCTTTGGTATTGGTATCCCACAAGTAATGGATGAATCCGTGGACTGGATACACCTTACAAGAGAAACAAGTAATGGATGAATCCGTGGACTGGATACACCTTACAAGAGAAAACAAAATTTATGCTTGCCTAATAAATGTATTTCTCTTGTGGTATATCCAGTCCATGGCCCGCCCTGTCATTTTAAGGCTTGTGTTATTTATTTTTTAAACTACAGTCACCACTGCACCCTATCTTCGGTCGAATGACTGGGGGTGGCAGTTAGGGGAGGAGCTATATAGACAGCTCTGCTGTGGGTGATCCTCTTGCAGCTTCCTGTTGGGAAGGAGAATATCCCACAAGTAATGGATGAATCCGTGGACTGGATACACCACAAGAGAAATAAATTTATCAGGTAAGCATAAATTTTGTTTTTGCAGGGCATTGCCCCAAGATAAACAGCTCTTTTACATTAAAAATAAACAAAGTCCCCCCTAACAGTAAACCTTCCCCCACCCACCAAACCCCCCCAAAATAAAAAACCTAACACTAAAAATCTTAAACTACCCATTGCCCTGAAAAGGGCATTTGTTGGGCATTGCCCTTAAAATTGCATTTAGCTCCACAAAAGCCTCATCTAGGTCGACTTTTCTTGTATGATACACATAAACATGAAATTGCAACATACGATAACCCAATAACACAAGAGACCTTTCAGGTTTGGAAAAAGACAATCAACACATCACTGTTTCCTCTATTCCATCCCCCTTGACATCCTTAATAGAAAATGGAGAATACACACTAAAGCCTTACAAAACTTCGACAATTGAAATGGGTAATAGAGACTTTGCAGTACACTATATGATGGCAAACGAAAACATACGTTCCCAATTAGACCTTATAACGGAGGGACATGAAAGTTTCACTATTTGGTTTACATATAGACAAGCTAGAAATTATATACTCAGACACAAGCAACTTAACAATATGACTAGACCAATGACTAACTTTTAATCTCTTTGTATGCAAACCCCCCACTTAGACATACACTGTCAAAAATATACAAATTATTAATTCAAAAGCCACCAGGATATATACCCCAATACCTAGAGAGATGGGAAACCGACCTCAGTATTATAATTACCCCTCAGACAAGTACTGCGGTACTCCAAGCCACAATGAAATCATCTATATCTTCCTCCATTCTGGAGACCAATTTTAAACTGTTACACAGATGGTACTTTACCCCTCAGAAATTACATAGGATATTCTGTTCACAACCAAATACATGTTGGAGATGCGGGCACGTGAATAGTAACGCCGCACATATGTGGTGGTGGTGTAATGCCATCCAAAATTTCTGGAGACAGTCACTGAGATTGAATATATACTAGGAATTGTGCTTCCACTAGATCCACTGATATGGTTATTGAATAAACCTCTTCCCATCAAACATAAACCTTACCTCCGTTTATTCAGGATTATGACCAACGGAGTTAAAACACTGATTGCGAAAAATTGGAAGCATAGTGGGGTTCCCTCAGTGGATTTGTGGGTTAAAAAGGTATCAGATTTGATAGAATTAAAGGAATACTATTATCTTAAAACCGGGAAAATGGAGATCTATGCCGAGATCTCTTGCTCTTGGGACACATATTTACAGTCAACTAAAGGAAAAACATAAACGCGAGATACGGGATCGGTGTGGGGTGGGATGGGACGGCCCTCCCTTATGACAACCTTTTTTTTCTTCTCTCTCTCTCTCCTCCCCCTCTTTTCTTTTCCTATCTCTTTGAATATATTCCTCCTTATTTTGGAGTATTATATAAGGTTATAGACCTCAGTTGAGGATCATAAAAACAAGAAACTTTTGTATTATGTTGTAATTGATTTTACGCATCGGTTATGTGTATTAACAAAATGTGACAACTATTAAAACTGGACTACTGAGCAGCTGCGCCTCCTAACATTTGTACTATGCTGATTAAATTTCAATAAAGTTGTTTAAAAAAAATAATATTGCATTTAGCTCTATTACAAAATGCCCACCATAATCTAAATAAAAAGAAAATTAAAAAAAACCTAAGTCTAACCCCCAGGTTGGTACTCACCGTTCCTGAAGTCCGGCAGAGAAGGTCCTGTCTTATGCAGTGAAGTCTTCTTTCTTCCAGGAACAATCCGGAGTGGATCTGAAGACCGATGACCGCAGAGCTGAAAACCGGCGACCCTGGAACTGAAGACCGGCGACTGCAGAGCCATGGAGCGTGGAGGATCCTCTTTGTACGATCACCGCCATACACTGGATATTGAATTCAAATTACGCGATTAAAGATGGCGTCCCTTGAATTCCTATTGGCTGATTTGAGTCTTCAAATTCAAATCAGCCAATAGGATGAGAGCTACTCAAATCCTATTGGCTGTTCAAATCAGCCAATAGGATGAGAGCTACTGAAATTCTATTGGCTATTCAAATCAGCCAATAGAATTTTAGTAGCTCTCATCCTATTGGCTGATTTGAACAGCCAATAGGATTTGACCAGCTCTCATCCTATTGCCTGATTTGAATTTGAAGAATCAAATCAGCTAATAGGCATTCAAGGGACGCCATCTTTAATCGCGTACCTTGAATTCACTATCCAGTGTACGATGGCGATTGTATGAAGAGGATCCTCCACGCTCCATGGCTCCGCTGTCGCCGGTCTTCAGTTCCAGGGTCACTGCTCTTCAGCTTCACGGTCATCGGGCTTCAGCTCCACTCTGCGCCGGATTGTTCCTGGAAGAAATAAAAGGTTGCCACTTGGAAGAAGACTTCACCGCATGGGACAGGACCTTCGCCGGACTTCAGGAACGGTGAGTACCAACCTGGGGGTTAGACTTATCTTTATTTTTTAAATTGGGTTTTTTTTTTAATTTACATTAGGGTGGGCATTTTGTAAAACAACTAAATGCTCTTTTAAGGGCAATACCCAACAAATGCCCTTTTCAGGGCAATGGATAGTTTAGGTTTTTTAGTGTTAGTTTTTTTTATTTTGGGGGGTTTGGTGTGTGGGGGGTTTTACTGTTAGGGGGACTTTGTGTATTTTTAATGTAAAAGAGCTGTTTATCTTGGGGCAGTGCCCTGCAAAAAAGTCCTTTTAAGGGCTACTGGCAGTTTATATTTTGGGGGGGCTTTTTTATTTTCATAGTGATTAGGTATAATTTTTTAAAATTGGAGAATTTTGTTTTTTTATTTTCTTTAATATTAGATTTTTTTTATTTTCTGCAATTTTAGATTGTTAATTTAGGTTTAATTTTTGGGGGTTAGATTTAGGTTTTTAATTTTTATTTTTTATTTTATTTTTAGATTAGGAATGGGCAGCAAAAGAGCTGAATGGGCAATGGATAGTTTAGGTTTTTTAGTGTTAGGTTTATTTATTTTGGGGGGTTTGGTGGGTGGTGGGTTTTAATGTTAGGGGGGACTTAGAATTTTTGGTAACTGCAAAAGAGCTGTTTAACTTAGGGCAGGCTTACCAACTAGTTTCTAAATAATTAAACGTTTGCGATTCAGATAGAGCATTACATTCTAAACAACTCTACAATTTATTTCTATTATCACATTTGCATTGTTCTATCTGTATCCTTTGTTGAAAAGTAGGCTGAGGAGCAGCAATGCATTACTAGGACCTAGCTAAAGACATCTGGTGAGGCAATGACAAGATGCATATATGTGCAGCTACCAATCGCCAGCAATGCATTCCTGCTGCCGACGCTTTCTAGGTATGCATTTAAAGGGACAGTCTACACCATAATTGTTATTCTTTAAAAAGATAGATAATCCCTTTATTACCCATTCCCCAGTTTTGCATAAGCAACACAGTTATATTAATATACTTTTTACAGCTGTGATTACCTTGTATCTAAGCCTCTGCAGACTGCCTCCTTAGCTCAGTTCTTTTGACAGATTTGTATTTTAGCCAATCAGTGCTGACTCATAAATAACTCAATGGGAGTGAGCACAATGTTATCTATATGACAGACATGAACTAACTGTGAAAAACTGTAAAAATGCACTGAGATAAGAGGCAGCCTTCAAGGGCTTAGAAATTCGCATATGAGCCTACCTAGGTTTAGCTTTCAACAAATAATACTAAGAGAACAAAGCAAATTTGATGATAAAAGTAAATTGTAAAGTTTTTTTTTTTTAAATTACATACCCTGTCTGAATCATGAAAGTTACATTTTTACAAAGGGTTAGTAACAAGGTATGAGCATAATTATACCCTATATCAGAGTTCAGCGAGGCAGTAAGAACAGTTTTGTCCCAGTGTGGAGATGTCTTAGGTCTCCAAGGTGAAATGTGGACTTGTCCGTCAATCCCCTGGTCTACAGCGTGCTGCTCCTTGTGAGATCCTTGGCACGGCCTTAGATGGGCCAGTCATCTGCAGCTGAGGTAAGCACAGTAGACGAAGGTGCTGACAGGTAAGCACTTTACACCTTCATGTACACCTGATACACATAGCCTGGGGACATGTACACATACGGATTTCATCCATCCTGAAGGAGTTGTAAATCAGAAAATAGTTTAGTTCTCAGGTTGATTACAGGGCCAAATCACCAGCCATCTGCCATACTAGCAAGATATGATCAGGAAGCATGGGTAAGTAGCTAGTTTGTTGAGCGTGTTTAGGAGCTCTGCATCTGTAGTGGCTCATATGAATAGGGAAAGGCAATAGGACAAGGTTTCACAGGTATTGTATATGTATAGAACTTGTATTAATCAGTGCTACTGAGCATGTGCAGTAGCATCAAAATGGCAGCCGCAAAGAAGATTGAAGGTTAGCGGGAACTGGAGCACAATGGTAGAGCCAAAAGTAGAGCATAAGGGAGAGAGAGCGCAAAGGATGCAGGTTCAGTGGGGTCACAATATGAACCTGGGACAGCAAAGGTAATAAGGGTGCTAGGTGTGCTTGGTGCACACAGTGCATGAGTGTACAGTGTGAAAACAAAAAAACACAAATAAAGCAATACAAGTAAAAGCTCAGAGAGAGTGTAAAGGGAAATCATCCGAGAAACTGCTCGGAAAAAGACAACAAGATAATTTTAACACAATTGTATATAAGGTAAAGGAGACTGCCAGACTGCAGTAAAGAAAGAGGAAGATTGGCTTGTTCCTTATATGCCTATTTCCCGTTATTATTGTGTTGTAGGTTTGCTTTTTATGTCAATCAAATATTACTATAAATAGTCATTTCTTTCTAATGACACGGTGAGTCCACGGATCATCATAATTACTATTGGGAAATATCTCTCCTGGCCTGCAGGAGGAGGCAAAGAGCCCCACAGCCAAAGCTGTTAAATACCACTCCCGTTACCCACAAACCCCAGTCATTCTCTTTGCTTGTAGTTGCATGGAGGTGGTAGACAAGTTTTTTTTAAAAAGGTTATTGATACCATGATTCAGGCTCGTAAGCCGATATCACACAAGATTTACCTTAAGGTATGGCGTAAATACCTTTATTTGGTGCGAATCTAGAGGTTTCTCTTGGAGATCAGGTGAGACTTCCCCGCTTTCTGTTTTTTCTTCAGGAGGGCCTGGAGAAGGGTTTGTCAGTCCTTCCTTGACTGTATTCTTACGGATGCAAGTTTTACAGGTTGGGTTCGCTGACAGCACAAAGGGTTTGGAAACCTCAAGAGGTGAGGTTACCAATCATTATTTTAGTACTCTGTGCTATTTTCAGAACTCTCCAGGCTTGGCCTCAATTTAAGAGAGAATGTTTCATAAGTTTTCAGACAGACAATATCACTGTGGCATATGTCAATCATCAGGGAGGGACTCGCAGTCCTTTAGCGAAGAAAAGAAGTATCTTGAATACTTTTTTCAGGCGGAATTCAGCTTCTGTCTAATTTCTTCGATTCATATCCTAGGTGTAGACATTTGGGAGTCTGATTATCTCAGCCACCAGACTTTACATCCAGGGGAGTGGTCTCTTCATCCAGATGTGTTTTTTCAGATTGTACAGATGGTGGGGCCTTCCAGAAATAGTTCTGATGCCCTCTCATCTAAATAAGACATTTCCCAGATACCTTTCCACGTTCTGGGATCCTCAGGCGGAGATGGTGATTACGCTAACAGTTTCTTGTTTTCTGCTTACATTTTTCCACCTCTGGTTCTTTTTTCAAGGGTGATCTCCAAGATCATAATGGAACAGTCTCATGTGTTTCTGGTAGAACCAGTATAGCGTCATAGGTTTTGGTATGTGGTTCTTGTCCGGATTTCCAGTTGCTAGCCTTGGCCACTTCCTCTAAGGCCAGACTTTCTGTCTCAAAGGCCGGATTTCCATCAGGATCTCAAATTGTTAAATTTAAAGGTATGGAATTTGAACGCTTAGTCATAGAGGTGTCTCTGACTCAGTTGTTAACACTATGTTACAGGCTCGCAAATCTGTTTCAAGAAAGATTTATTATCGGGTTTGGAAAACCTATATTTCATGGTGTTCTTTTCATAAATTCTCTTGGCATTCTTTTAGAATTCCTAGAATTTTATAATTTCTTCAGGATGGTTTGAATAAGGGTTTGTCTGCAAGTACTTTGAAGGGACAAATCTCTGCTCTTTCTGTTTTATTTCATAGAAAGATTGCTAAACTTCCTGATATTCACTGTTTTGTTCAGGCTTTGGTTTGTATCAAACCTGTTATTAAATTAATTTCTTCTGTTAAGTGTGATCAGTCCACGGGTCATCATTACTTGTGGGATATTAACTGCTCCCCTACAGGAAGTGCAAGAGGATTCACCCAGCAGAGTTGCTATATAGCTCCTCCCCTCTACGTCACCCCCAGTCATTCTCTTGCACCCAACGACGTAGATAGGATGTGTGAGAGGACTATGGTGATATATTTAGTTTTTTATATCTTCAATCAAAAGTTTGTTATTTTATAATAGCACCGGAGTGTGTTATTCCTTCTCTGGTAGAATTTGAAGAAGAATCTACCTGAGTTTTTCTATGATTTTAGCCGGAGTAGTTAAGATCATATTGCTGTTCTCGGCCATCTGAGGAGAGGTAAACTTCAGATCAGGGGACAGCAGGCAGATTAATCTGCAAAGAGGTATGTAGCAGTTTATTATTTTCTGACATGGAATTGATGAGAAAATCCTGCCATACCGTTATAATGTAAACTCAGCCTTGAATGCAGTAGATGTAGCTGATATCAGGCTGTCATGTATGTATATTTTACACTTCAGTTTTCTGGGAAATGGTACTTCTCTGGCTTTTAAACTGTATACATAGACTTAACCTATTTTGCAGGGACTTGCAATAGGTTTTAAATGACAATTAATTATTGAGGTAAAACGTTTTTTTGCTGGCATGTAAAAACGTTTTTTTTCTCTGAGGTACTGGGTGAAAAAATGTTTTGGGCACTTTTTTTCCACTTGGCAATAGTTTTGATTTAAATTAGAGCAGTTCACTGATCCCTCTCACTGTTATGTGTGTGGGGGAGGGGCCATTTTGGTGCTTTCACTATGCATCAGAAAAACTCAGTCAGAGGTTCATTTTCTTCCTGCATGATCCGGTTCATCTCTACAGAGTTCAGGGATCTCAAGAGTCTTTTTGAGGGAAGTAATCATTCACAGCAGAGCTGTGCTGATTGTATTGACTGTGATATAAAAAACGTTTATTTGTGTATTTTTTTTCTGCTGCCTGGGTTAGTTATCATTTGCTGAGGGGAACAATCCTTTGCTAAAACTGTATATTCTGACAAAGATTGATGCTATAACTTAATTATTTTATCTGTTATAATATTTTCTGTGCTTCTTAAAGGCACAGTTCGTTTTCATATTATTTGTAAAATTACTTTTGAAAAGTATTTCCAAGTTGCTGTTTATTTGGCTAGTGTGTTAAACATGTCTGATTCAGAGGAATATCTCTGTGCTATATGTGTTAATGCCAAAGTGGAGCCCAATAGAAATTATGTACTAAATGTATTGATGCTACTTTAAAAAATAGTCAATCTGTACAAATTGAACATATTTCACCAAACAACGAGGGGAGAGTTATGCCGACTAACTCGCCTCACGTGGTCAGTACCTGCATCTCCCGCTCAGGAGGTGCGTGATATTGTAGCGCCGAGGTGCATCTGGGCGGCCATTACAAATCACATTACAAGATATGGCTACTGTTATGACTGAAGTTTTGGCTAAACTACCAGAACTAAGAGGTAAACGTGATCACTCTGGGATGAGAACAGAGTGCGCTGATAATGCAAGGGCCATGTCTGATACTGCGTCACAGTTTGCAGAACGTGAAGACGGAGAGCTTCATTCTGTGGGTGACGGTTTCTGATCCAAATAAACTGGACTCAGACATTTCAAATTTTAAATTTAAGCTTGAGAACCTCCGTGTGTTACTAGGGGAGGTATTAGCGGCTCTGAATGATTGTAACACAGTTGCAATCCCAGAAAAAATGTGTAGGTTGGATAAATATTTTGCGGTACCCGACGAGTACTGACGTTTTTCCTATACCTAAGAGACTTACTGACATTGTTACTAAGGAGTGGGATAGACCCGGTGTGCCTTTCTCACCCCCTCCTATATTCAGAAAAATGTTTCCAATAGACGCCGCCACACGGGACTTATGGCAAATGGTCCCTAAGGTGGAGGGAGCAGTTTCTACTTTAGCTAAGCGTACCACTATCCCAGTGGAGGATAGCTGTTGCTTTTTCAGATCCAATAGGATAAAAAATTAGAGGGTTACCTTAAGAAAATGTTTGTTCAACAAGGGTTTATATTGCAACCTTTGCATGTATTGCGCCTGTCACGGCTGCAGCAGCAATTTGGTTTGAGTCTCTGGAAGAGACACTTCAATCATCCCACACTAGATGACATCACACACAAACTTAAATTCCTTAAGTTAGCTAATTCATTTATTTCAGATGCCGTAGTACATTTTAACTAAACTTGCGGCTAAAATTCAGGATTCGCCATTCTCAGGCACGCAGAGCTCTGTGGCTAAAATCCTGGTCAAGCTGATGTTACGTCTAAATCTAAATTGCTTAATATTCCTTTCAAAGGGCAGACCTTATTCGGGCCCGGCTTGAAAGAGATATTGATGACATTACAGGAGGTAAAGGTCATGCCCTGCCTCAGGACAAGGCCAAAGCCAAGGCTAGACAGTCCAATTTTCGTTCCTTTCGTAATTTCAAAGCAGGAGCAGCATCAACTTCCTCTGCACCAAAACAGGAAGGAGCTGTTGCTCGCTACAGACAAGGCTGGAAACCTAACCAGTCCTGGAACAGGGGCAAACAGGCCAGAAAACCTGCTGCTGCCCCTAAGACAGCATGATTGAGGGCCCCCGATCCGGGACCGGATCTAGTGGGGGGCAGACTTTCCCTCTTCGCCCAGGCTTGGGCAAGAGATGTTCAGGATCCCTGGGCGTTAGAGATCATATCTCAGGATACCTTCTGGACTTCAAATCCTCTCCCCAAGAGGGAGATTTCATCTGTCAAGGTTGTCAACAAACCTAACAAAGAAGGAAGCGTTTCTACGCTGCGTACAAGATCTTTTATTAATGGGAGTGATCCATCCAGTTCCGCGGTTGGAACAAGGACAAGGGTTTTACTCAAATCTGTTTGTGGTTCCCAAAAAGAGGGAACCTTCAGGCCAATCTTGGATTTAAAGATCCTAAACAAATTCCTAAGAGTTCCATCGTTCAAGATGGAAACTATTCGAACAATTTTGCCCATGATCCAAGAGGGTCAGTACTTGACCACAGTGGATTTAAAGGATGCTTACCTTCACATACCGATTCACAGAAGTCATTACCGGTATCTAAGGTTTGCCTTTTTAGACAGGCATTACCAGTTTGTAGCTCTTCCATTCGGGACTGGCTACGGCTCCAAGAATCTTCACAAAGGTTCTGGGCACTCTTCTGGCGGTACTAAGACCGCGAGGAATTTCAGTAGCTCCGTACTTAGACGACATACTGATACAAGCTTCAAGCTTTCAAACTGCCAAATCTCATACAGAGATAGTACTGGCATTTCTAAGGTCGCATGGATGGAAAGTGAACGAAGAGAAAAGTTCTCTCTTTCCGACTCACAAGAGTCCCTTCCTGGGGACTCTGATAGATTCTGTAGAAATGAAAGATTTACCTGACAGAGGACAGGTTAACAAAACTTCAAAATGCATGCCGTGTCCTTCATTCCATTCAAGAGACCAGAAATTCTCTTCTATGGTGGCTTTATCGGCCACATCTGTCCAGGGGAATGCCATTCAGCAGGCCAGACTGGTCAATTGTAACAACAGACGCCAGCCTACTAGGTTGGGGCGCTGTCTGGAATTCTCTGAAGGCTCAGGGACTATGGAATCAGGAGGAGAGTCTTCTTCCAATAAACATTCTGGAATTGAGAGCAGTCCTCAATGCTCTTCTGGCTTGGCCCAGTTAGCAACTCGGGGGTTCATCAGGTTCCAGTCGGACAACATCACGACTGTAGCTTATATCAACCATCAGGGGAGGGACAAGAAGCTCCCTAGCAATGATGGAAGTATCGAAGATAATTCGCTGGGCAGAGTCTCACTCTTGCCACCTTTCTGCAATCCACATCCCGGGAGTGGAGAACTGGGAGGGCGGATTTCTTAAGTCGTCAGACTTTTCATCCGGGGGGAGTGGGAACTTCATCCAGAGGTCTTTGCCCAAATACTTCCACGTTGGGCAAACCAGAGATAGATCTCATGGCGTCTCGACAGAACGCCAAGCTTCCGCGCTACGGGTCCAGATCCAGGGATCCGGGAGCGGTCCTGATAGATGCCTGGACAGCACCATGGACCTTCAGGATGGCTTATGTGTTTCCACCTTTCCCGATGCTTCCTCGATTGATTGCCAGAATCAACAGGAGAAAGCATCAGTGATTCTAATAGCGCCTGCATGGCCCACGCAGGACTTGGTATACAGATCTGGTGGACATGTCATTCTGTCCACCTTGGTCGTTACCTCTGAAACAGGACCTTCTGATCAGGGTCCCTTTCAAACATCAAAATCTAACTTCTCTGAAGCTGAACTGCTTGGAAATTGAACGCTTGATCTTATCAAAGCGTGGTTTTTCTGAGTCAGTTATTGATACCTTAATACAGGCTAGGAAGCCTGTCCACCAGAAAGATTTACCATAAAATATGGCGTAAATACCTATATTGGTGCGAATCCAAAGGTTACTCTTGGAGTAAGGTTAGGATTCCTAGGATATTGTCTTTTCTACAAGAAGGTTTAGAAAAGGGGTTATCCGCTAGTTCCTTAAAGGCGACAGATCTCAGCTCTGTCCATTCTGTTACACAAGCGTCTGTCAGAAGTTCCAGACGTTCAGGCTTTTTGTCAGGCTTTGGCCAGGATTAAACCTGTGTTTAAAGCTGTGGCTCCACCATGGAGTTAAACCTTGTTCTTAACGTTTTACAGGGTGTTCCGTTTGAACCCCTTCATTTCCATTGATATAAAGTTGTTATCTTGGAAAGTTCTATTTTTAATGGCTATTTCCTCGGCTCGAAGAGTCTCTGAGTTATCAGCCTTACATTGTGATTTCTCCTTATTTGATTTTTCACTCGGATAAGGTAGTTCTGCGTACTAAGCCTGGGTTCTTACCTAAGGTAAGTCACTAACAGGAATATCTATCAGGAGATTGTTGTTCCATCCTTGTGCCCAAATCCTTCTTCGAGGAAGGAACGTCTTTTGCACAATCTGGATGTAGTTCGTGCCCTTAAATTTTATTTACAGGCAACTAAAGATTTTCGACAAACGTCTTCCCTGTTTGTCGTTTACTCTGGTCAGAGGAGAGGTCAAAAAGCTTCTGCTACCTCTCTCTCTTTTTGGCTTCGTAGCATAATTCGTTTAGCTTATGAGACTGCTGGACAGCAGCCTCCTGAAAGAATACAGCTCATTCCACTAGAGCTGTGGCTTCCACTTGGGCCTTTAAGAATGAGGCCTCTGTTGAACAGATTTGCAAGGCTGCAACTTGGTCTTCGCTTCATACTTTTTCCAAATTTTACAATTTGACACTTTTTGCTTCCTCGGAGGCTATTTTTGGGAGAAAGGTTCTTCAGGCAGTGGTTCCTTCTGTATAAAGAGCCTGCCCTATCCCTCCCGTCATCCGTGTACTTTTGCCTTGGTATTGGTATCCCACAAGTAATGATGACCCGTGGACTGATCACACTTAACAGAAGAAAACATAATTTATGCTTACCTGATAAATTCCTTTCTTCTGTAGTGTGATCAGTCCACGGCCCGCCCTGTTTTTTAAGGCAGGTAAATATTTTTTAAATTATACTCCAGTCACCACTACACCCTTGGGCTTCTCCTTTCTCGTTGGTCCTTGGTCGAATGACTGGAGGTGACGTAGAGGGGAGGAGCTATATAGCAACTCTGCTGGGTGAATCCTCTTGCACTTCCTGTAGGGGAGCAGTTAATATCCCACAAGTAATGATGGACCCGTGGACTGATCACACTACAGAAGAAAGGAATTTATCAGGTAAGCATTAAATTATGTTTTCTCCTCTTGGAGTGTTAGTTTGTTTTAAGGATTTGCAGGCTCCTCCTTTTGTGCCTATGCATTCTTTGGATATTAAACTACTTTCTTGGAAAGTGTTGTTTCTTTTGGCTATCTCTTCAGCTAGAAGAGTTTCTGAATTGTCTGCTCTCTCTTGTGAGCCTCTTTATCTGATTTTCCATCATGATAAAGCTGTTTTGCGGACTTAATTCAAATTTTTTAAAGTTGTGAATTCTATCATATTAGTAGGGAAAATTTTTGTTCCTTTTTTGTGTCTTAATCCCTAGGAATTCTCTGAAAAGATCTTTACATTCTTTGGAATTCAGAAACACTTCTAGTCTATTTGTTGTTTTTTTCTGGTTCCAGGAAAGGTCAGAAAGCCTTTGCCATTTTATTTGGCATTCTTGGTTAAAGCTTTTTGATTCACAAGGCTTATTTGGAGGCGGGGGCTGTCTCCATCTCAGAGAATTACATCTCATTCTACTAGATCAGCTGTTTCTTCTTGGGCTTTTTAAGAATGAAGCTTCGGTTGATCAGATTTGCAAAAGCAGCAACTTTGGCTTTCTTTGCATACATTTACTAAATTTTACCATGTTTATGTATTGCTTCTTTGAAGCAGTCTTTGGTAGAAAAGTTATTCAGGCAGCTGTCTCAGTTTTTAAAGTTTTTTTGAAGTTTATAAGAAAAACTTATTATTGTTTGGATTTACTTTCTCAGTGGAAATGGCTGTTGTTATTTTATCCCTTCTTCTCTAGTGACTCTTCTGTGGACTTCCACATCTTGGGTATTTTATCCCATACGTCACTAGCTCATGGACTCTTGCTAATTACATGAAAGAAAAACATAATTTATGTAAGAACTTACCTGATAAATGCATTTCTTTCATAGTGGCAAGAGTCCATGAGACCCACCCTTTTTTGTGATGGTGATGATTTTTTTGTAATAAAAGCACAATATTTTTTCCAGTTCCTCTTTTTGTATGCTTTTTTACTCTTTTTTTCACCTCACTACTTGGCTATTCGTTTAACTTAGGAATGAGTGTGGTGGCGAGGTGTATTTATAGGCATTTTTGAGGTTTGGGAAACTTTCCCCCCTCCTGGTATGAATGTATAATCCCATACGTCACTAGCTCATGGACTCTTGCCACTATGTTTTTATTGAGATACCTGGCTTCTCATCTGTACACCACTGCACCACATTTATACCAATATATTTTGCACTTGCGCAACTGCTTATTTGAAATCTAAATAAACATATAGATCACAGTGATATGATCTTATGATGGGAAAAGCTTGGATACCCCTGTAATGCATCAATTTGAAAACAGAAGGATACTTTTAAGTACTTCACACTTGCAGAAGATCAGGGCCACCATTAGCATTTTGCGGGACCCTGGGCAAGTCAAATTTTTGAAGCTTCTCAGTCCAGCCCTCTATTTCCCTTGCCCCTGTATGTCCCCACCCTTTCCCAACAATTTCGTAAGTAAAGACTGATACTAAATATTACACCTCCTGATGACAAAAAGACATCTTCATATATACAGGTTGCACACTGCACCTTCTCATAACCTTACCCCTGAGGAGGGACCCTCCCAAATTCTTAAGGGCTCAGGGTGAGTGTTCCTCTCATCCTGTCCAAAAGGCAGGTCCTGCAGCAGATTGCCCATAACCTTTATTGCGTGTAAATGAGAGAGTTTCTCTGGAAATGTATTTATCTCCAAGACAACTTAAAAATAAAGCTAGATTTTGTCAACATGTGATAAGCTATAAATATGTACTGACAAAAAGTACACTATTTCTACAGCATATTCTTAGAATTCTGGGAAAACAATACAAAAAGTAAGGACATTTGGAGGGTTAATATTGAAATTTCCTAAGCTGTAGTACTACCTTGCACGAAAAAACAAATCGTTTCGTCTAAAACAGTACTATTATTTTGCCAGCAGGTGGTGCTAAAGATTTAGATAATTCCTCAAGTCTTTCTATTTTACTTTGTTTCAATATGCTGTTTATATTAGCATCTCCATAGCTACCCTAGTTCTTTATCAGGTTCTAGTAAATACAGCACATAACACGTGGATAATCTGTAATTCTTCATAAACAAGCTGACAAATTGCTATATAGAAACAACTTTGGTTGCTTTTATATATTAAAAACTAATGTGACAATCAGCTTTTATAGTAAAACAAGCATAGAGTCAATGGCGGGTTTATAGGACATATACAGGTAATAGCCAACATGACACATTATGCAGGTAATTGTCAGCAAGACACATCAAAGGGACATGAAACCCAAAACTTTTCCTTTCGTGATTCAGATAAAAGACACATTTTTAAACAACTTTCCAATTTAGCTTCTTTATCAAATGTGCTTCATTCTCTTGGTATCCTTTGTTGAAAAGCATATCTAGGGTAGACCTCGGGAGCTGGGAGATAGCTGCTGTTTGGTGCTGCACAAATACAACTTTTCTCAAAATATAACTTATTGGCTTACCAATGTGTCCCAGCTAGCTCCCAGCAGTGCATTGCTTGCTCCTTCAATAAAGGATACCAAGAGAATAAAGCATAATATGATAATAGGAGTAAATTGGAAAGCTGTTTAAAATGTATGCTCTATCTAAATCATAAAAGAAACATTTTCGGTTTCATGTCCCTCCCTTATAGGCAGGTAATGGCCAACAAGACACATTATGCACAGGGATAGGCAAGGTGTCCTTACACGGTCACTGGTGTCCATGACTAGCCCTTGCAGTGTCCACCACAACCTTAGTATATCTTTTCTTTCTGATTTAATAATAGGAAGAAAATAATAATATGTAGTGTAAATAAAGTTAGTGGCTTGTCAAGAGACTGCTAGCGATATTGGGTGATAAGGTTATGGAATAATAAAGTCTGCGTGACATGAGTGGATGTGTATCTGCATCAGTATAATAACACCCAGCGCTATATAATGACACAGTAGTGACACTAGCACATGGGTATAGCCAGACAAGGGCTGGTTATAGAATCAGTGGTATCTGCATCTGTATAATAACACCCAGCACTATATAATGACACAGTAGTGACACTGGCACATGGGTATAGCCAGACAAGGGCTGGTTATAGGATCAGTGGTATCTGCATCAGTATAATAACACCAAGCACTATATAATGACACAGTAGTGACACTGGCACATGGGTATAGCCAGAGGAGGGCTGGTTATAGGATCAGTTGTATCTGCATCAGTATAATAACACCCAGCACTCTATAATGACACAGTAGTGACACTGGCACATGGGTAGAGCCAGAGGAGGGCTGGTTATAGGATCAGTGGTATCTGCATCAGTATAATAACACCCAGCACTATATAATGACACAGTAGTGACACTGGCACATGGGTAGAGCCAGAGGAGGGCTGGTTATAGGATCAGTGGTATCTGCATCAGTATAATAACACCCAGCACTATATAATGACACAGTAGTGACACTGGCACATGGGTATAGCCAGAGGAGGGCTGGTTTATAAGATCAGTGGTATCTGCATCAGTATAATAACACCCAGCACTATATAATGACACAGTAGTGACACGGGCTCATGGGTATAGCCAGAGGAGGGCTGGTTATAGTATCAGTGGTATCTGCATCAGTATAATACCACTCCAGCACTATATAATGACACAGTAGTGACACTGGCACATGGGTATAGCCAGACAAGGGCTGGTTATAGAATCAGTGGTATCTGCATCTGTATAATAACACCCAGCTCTATATAATGACACAGTAGTGACACTGGCACATGGGTATAGCCAGACAAGGGCTGGTTATAGAATCAGTGGTATCTGCATCAGTATAATAACACCCAGCACTATACAAAGACACAGAAGTGACACTGGCACATGGGTATATCCAGAGGAGGGCTGGTCATAGGATCAGTGGTATCTGTATCAGTATAATAATACCCAGCACTATATAATGACACAGAAGTGAAACTGGCACATGGGTATAGCCAGAGGAGGGCTGGTTATAGGATCAGTGGTAATCTGTATCAGTATAATAACACCCAGCACTATATAATGACACAGAAGTGACACTGGCACATGGGTATAGCCAGAGGAGGGCTGGTTATAGGATCAGTGGTATATGTATCGGTATAATAACACCCAGCACTATATAATGACACAAAGTGACACTGGCACATGGGTATAGCCAGAGGAGGGCTGGTTATAGGATCAGTGGTATCTGTATCAGTATAATAACACCCAGCACTATATAATGACACAGAAGTGACACTGGCACATGGGTATAGCCAGAGGAGGCTGGTTATAGGATCAGTGGTATCTGTATCAGTATAATAACACCCAGCACTATATAATGACACAGAAGTGAAACTGGCACATGGGTATAGCCAGAGGAGGGCTGGTTATAGGATCACTGGTATCTGTATCAGTATAATAACACCCAGCACTATATAATGACACAGTAGTGACACTGGCACATGGGTATAGCCAGAGGAGGGCTGGTTATAGGATCAGTGGTATCTGACATCAGTATAATAACACCAAGCACTATACAAAGACACAGTAGTGACACTGGCACATGGGTATAGCCAGACAAGGGCTGGTTTATAGGGTCAGTGGTATCTGCATTAGTATAATAACACCCAAGCACTATATAATGACACAGTAAGTGACACTGGCACATGCGTATAGCCAGAGGAGGGCTGGTTATAGGATCAGTGGTATCTGCATCAGTATAATAACACACAGCACTATACAAAGACACAGTAGTGACACTGGCTCATGGGTATAGCCAGAGAAGGGCAGGTTATAGGATCAGTTGTATCTGCATCAGTATAATAACACCCAGCACTATAAAATGACACAGTAGTAACACTGGCACATGGGTATAGCCAGAGAGCTGGTTATAGGATCAGTGGTATCTGCATCAGTATAACACCCAGCACTATATAATGACACAGTACTTACACTGGCACATGGGTATCGCCAGAGAGGCTGGTTATAGGATCAGTGGTATCTGCATCAGTATAATAACACCCAGCGACTATATAATGACACAGTAGCGACACTGGCTCATGGTATAGCCAGACAAGGGCCGGTTATAGGGTCGGTGGTATCTGCATCAGTATAATAACACCAAGCACTATATAATGACATAGTAGTGACACTGGCACATGGGTATAGCCAGAGGGAGGGCTGGTTATAGAATCAGTCATATCTGCATCAGTATAATAACACCCAGCACTATATAATGACACAGTAGTGACACTGGCGCATGCGTACAGCCAGACAAGGGCTGGTTATAGGATCAGTGGTATCTGCATCAGTATAATAACACCCAGCACTATATAATGACACAGTAGTGACACTGGCTCATGGGTATAGCCAGAGGAGGGCTGGTTATAGGGTCAGTGGTATCTGCATCAGTATAATAACACCCAGCACTATATAATGACACAGTAGTGACACCTGGCACATGGGTATAGCCAGAGGAGGGCTGGTTATAGTATCAGTGGTATCTGCATCAGTATAATAACACCCAGCACTATATAATGACACAGTAGTGACACTTGCACATGGGTATAGCCAGAGGAGGGCTGGTTATAGGATCAGTGGTATCCGCATCAGTATAATACCACCCAGCACTATATAATGACACAGTAGTGACACTGGCTCATGGGTATAGCCAGAGGAGGGCTGGTTATAGTATCAGTGGTATCTGCATCAGTATAATAACACCCAGCACTATATAATGACACAGTAGTGACACTGGCACATGGTATAGCCAGAGAGCTGGTTATAGTATCAGTGTATCTGCATCAGTATAATAACACCAAGCACTATATAATGACACAGAAGTGACACTGGCACATGGGTATAGCCTAGAGGAGGGCTGGTTATAGGATCAGTGGTATCTGCATCAGTATAATAACACCCAGCACTATATAATGACACAGTAATGACACTGGCATATGGGTATAGCCAGGGGAGGGCTGGTTATAGGGTTAGTGGTATCTGCGTCAGTATAATAACACCCAGTACTATATAATGACACAGTAGTGACCACTGGCACATGGGTATAGCCAGACAAGGGCTGGTTATAGGATCAGTGATATCTGCATCAGTATAATAACACCCAGCACTATAAAAAGACACAGTAGTGACACTGGAACATGGGTATAGCCAGAGGAGGCTGGTTATAGGATCAGTGGTATCTGCATCAGTATAATAACACCCAGCACTATATAATGACACAGTAATGACACTGGCACATGCGTATAGCCAGAGAGGGATGGTTATAGGATCAATGGTATCTGCATCAGTATAATAACACTCAGCACTATATAATGACACAGTAGTGACACTGGCTCATGGGTATAGCCAGAGAGCTGGTTATAGGATCAGTGGTATCTGCCATCAGTATAATAACACCCCAGCACTATATAATGACACAGTAGTGACACTGGCTCATGGGTATAGCCAGACAAGGGCTGGTTATAGGATCAGTGGTATCTGCATCAGTATAATAACACCCAGCACTATATAATGACACTAGTAGTGACACTGGCACATGGGTATAGCCAGAGGAGGGGCTGGTTATAGATCAGTCATATCTGCATCAGTATAATAACACCCAGCACTATATAATGACACAGTAGTGACACTGGGCACATGGGTACAGCCAGAGAAGGGCTGGTTATAGGATCAGTGGTATCTGCATCAGTATAATAAACACCCAGCACTATATAATGACACAGTAGTGACACTGGCTCATGGGTATAGCCAGAGGAGGGCTGGTTATAGGGTCAGTGGTATCTGCATCAGTATAATAACACCCAGCACTATATAATGACACAGTAGTGACACTGGCACATGGTATAGCCAGAGGAGGGCTGGTTAATAGTATCAGTGGTATCTGCGATCAGTATAATAACACCCAGCACTATATAATGACACAGTAGTGACACTTGCACATGGGTATAGCCAGAGGAGGGCTGGTTTATAGGATCAGTGGTATCCTGCATCAGTATAATACCACCCAGCACTATATAATGACACAGTAGTGACACTGGTCACATGGGTATAGCCAGAGGAGGGCTGGTTATAGTATCAGTGGTATCTGCATCAGTATAATAACACCTCAGCACTATATAATGACACAGTAGTGACACTGGCACATGGGTATAGCCAGAGCAGGCTGGTTATAGATCAGTGTATCTGCATCAGTATAATAACACCCAAGCACTATATAATGACACAGAAGTGACACTGGCACATGGGTATAGCCTAGAGGAGGGCTGGTTATAGGATCAGTGGTATCTGCATCAGTATAATAACACCCAGCACTATATAATGACACAGTAGTGACACTGGCACTATGGGTATAGCCAGAGGAGGGCTGGTTATAGGATCAGTGGTATCTGCAGTCAGTATAATAACACCCAGCTACTATATAATGACACAGTAGGTGACACTGGCACATGGGTATAGCCAGACAAGGGCTGGTTATAGGATCAGTGGTATCTGCATCAGTATAATAACACCCAGCACTATACAATGACACAGTAGTGACACTGGCACATGGGTATAGCCAGAGGAGGGCTGGTTATAGGATCAGTGGTATCTGCATCAGTATAATAACACCCAGCACTATATAATGACACAGTAGTGACACTGGCACATGCGTATAGCCAGAGGAGGGATGGTTATAGGATCAATGGTATCTGCATCAGTATAATAACACTCAGCACTATATAATGACACAGTAGTGACACTGGCACATGGGTATAGCCAGAGGAGGCTGGTTTATAGGGATCAGTGGTACCTGCATCAGTATAATAACACCCAGCACTATATAATGACACAGTAGTGACACTGGCACATGAGTATAGCCAGAGAAGGGCTGGTTATAGGATCAGTGGTACCTGCATCAGTATAATAACACCCAGCTCTATATAATGACACAGTAGTGACACTGGCACATGCGTATAGCCAGAGGAGGGCTGGTTTAGGATCAGTGGTATCTGCATCAGTATAATAACACCCAGCACTATATAATTACACAGTAGTGACACTGGCACATGAGTATAGTCCAGAGGAGGGCTTGTTATAGGATCAGTGGTATCTGCATCAGTATAATAACACCCAGCTCTATATAATGACACAGTAGTGACACTGGCACATGCGTATAGCCAGAGAGGCTGGTTATAGGATCAGTGGTATCTGCATCAGTATAATAACACCCAGCACTATATAATGACACAGTAGTGACACTGGCACATGGGTATAGCCAGAGGAGGGCTGGTTATAGGATCAGTGGTATCTGCATCAGTATAATAACACCCAGCACTATATAATGACACAGTAGTGACACTGGCACATGGGCCGTGGTATCTGCATCAGTATAATAACACCCAGCACTATATAATGACACAGTAGTGACACTGGCACATGGGTATAGCCAGACAAGGGCTGGTTATAGATCAGTGGGATCTGCATCAGTATAATAACACCCAGCTCTATACAAAGACACAGTAGTGACACTGGCACATGCGTATAGCCAGAGGAGGGCTGGTTATAGGTCCAGTGGTATCTGCATCAGTATAATAACACCCAGTACTATATAATGACACAGTAGTGACACTGGCACATGGGTATAGCCATAGGAGGGCTGGTTATAGGATCAGTGGTATCTTCATCAGTATAATAACACCCAGCACAATATAATGACACAGTAGTGACACTGGCACATGGGTATAGCCAGAGGAGGGCTGGTTATAGAATCAGTGGTATCTGCATCAGTATAACACCCAGCTCTATACAAAGACACAGTAGTGACACTGGCACATGGGTATAGCCAGAGGAGGACTGGTTATAGGATCAGTTGTATCTTCATCAGATAATAACACCCAGCTACTATTAATGACACAGTAGTGACACTGGCTCATGGGTATAGCCAGAGGAGGGCTGGTTATAGGATCAGTGGTACCTGCATCAGTATAATAACACCCGCACTATATAATGACACAGTAGTGACACTGGTACATGGGTATAGCCAGAGGAGGGCTGGTTATAGGATCAGTGGTATCTGCATCAGTATAATAACACCCAGCACTATATAATGACACAGTTAGTGACACTGGCTACATGGGTATAGCCAGAGGAGGGCTGGTTATAGGGTCAGTGGTATCTGCATCAGTATAATAACACTCAGCACTATATAATGACACAGTAGTGACACTGGCACATGGGTATAGCCTAGAGGAGGTGCTGGTTATAGATCAGGTGGTATCTGCATCAGTATAATAACACTCAGCACTATATAATGACACAGTAGTGACACTGGCACATGGGTATAGCCAGAGGAGGGCTGGTTATAGGATCAGTAGTATCTGCATCAGGTATAATAACACCCCAGTCACTATATAATGACACAGTAGTGACACTGGCACATGGGTATAGCCATAGGAGGTGCTGGTTATATGTCAGTGGTATCTTCATCAGTATAATAACACCCAGCACAATATAATGGACACAGTAGTGACACTGGCACATGGGTATAGCCAGAGGAGGGCTGGTTATAGATCAGTGGTATCTGCATCAGTATAATAACACCCAGCTCTATACAAAGACACAGTAGTGACACTGGCACATGGGTATAGCCAGAGGAGGGCTGGTTATAGGATCAGTGGTATCTTCATCAGTATAATAACACCCAGCTACTATATAATGACACAGTAGTGACACTGGCTCATGGGTATAGCAGATGAGGGCTTGTTATAGGATCAGTGGTACCTGCATCAGTATAATAACACCCAGCACTATATAATGACACAGTAGTGACACTGGTCACATGGGTATAGCCAGAGGAGGGCTGGTTATAGGTCAGTGGTATCCTGCATCAGTATAATAACACCCAGCACTATATAATGACACAGTAGTGACACTGGAACATGGGTATAGCCAGAGGAGGGCTGGTTATAGGGTCAGTGGTATCTGCATCAGTATAATAACATCCCAGCACTATATAATGACACAGTAGTGACACTGGCACATGGGTATAGCAGAGGAGGGCTGGTTATAGGATCAGTGGTATCTGCAATCAGTATAATAACACCCAGCACTATATAATGACACAGTAGTGACACTGGCACATGGGTATAGCCAGAGGAGGGCTGGTTATAGGATCAGTGGTATCTGCATCTGTTATAATTAACACCCAGCCCTATATAATGACACAGTAGTGACACTGGCACATGGGTATAGCCAGAGGAGGGCTGGTTATAGGATCAGTGGTATCTGCATCAGTATAATAACACCCAGCTCTATAAAAGGACACAGTTAGTGACACTGGCACATGGGTATAGCCAGAGGAGGGCTGGTTATAGGGTCAGTGGTATCTTCATCAGTATAATAACCACCCAGCTACTATATAATGACACAGTAAGTGACACTGGCAAATGGGTATAGCCAGAGGAGGGCTGGTTATAGGATGCAGTAGTATCTGCATCTGTATAATAACACCCAGCACTATATAATGACACAATAGTGACACTGGCTCATGGGTATAGCCAGAGGAGGGCTGGTTATAGGATCAGTGGTAACTGCATCAGTATATAACACCCAGCACTATATAATGACACAGTAGTGGACACTGGTACATGGTGGGTATAGCCAGAGGAGGGCTGGTTATAGGGTCATGTGGTATCTGGCATCAGTATAATAACATTCAGCACTATTAATGACACAGTAGTGACACTCGGCACATGGTATAGCTAGAGGGAGGGCTGTTAATTAGATCAGGTGGTATCTGCATCAGTATAATAACACTCGAGCACTATATAAGACACAGTAGTGACACTGACACATGGGTATAGCCAGAGGAGGGCTGGTTATAGGATCAGTAGTATCTGCATCTGTAATAATAACACCCAGCACTATATAATGACACAGTAGTGACACTGGCACATGGGTATAGCCAGAGGAGGGCTGGTTATAGGTCAGTGGTATCTGCATCAGTATAATAACACCCATAACTATATAATGACACAGTAGTGACACTGGCTCATGGGTATAGCCAGACAAGGGCTGGTTATAGGATCAGTGGTATCTGCATCAGTATAATAACACCCAGCACTATATAATGACACATTAGTACACTGGTCACATGGGTATAGCCAGAGGAGGGGCTGGTTATAGGATCAGTGGTACCTGCATCAGTATATTAACACCCAGCACTATATAATGACACAGTAGTGACACTGGCACATGGGTATAGCCAGAGGAGGGCTGGTTATAGGGATCAGTGGTATCTGCATCAGTATAATAAACACCCAGCACTATATAATGACACAGTAGTGACACTGGCACATGGGTATAGCCTAGAGGAGGGCTGGTTATACGGATCAGGTGGTATCTGCATCAGTATAATAACACCCTCAGCACTATATAATGACACAGTAGTGACACTGGCACACATGGGTATAGCCAGAGGAGGGCTGGTTATAGGATCAGTAGTATCTGGCATCTGTATAATAACACCCAGCACTATATAATGACACAGTAGTGACACTGGCACATGGGGTAGCCAGAGGAGGGCTGGTTATAGAATCAGTGGGTATCTGCAATCAGTATAACACCCAGCTCTATACAAAGGACACAGTAGTGACACTGGCACATGGTATAGCCAGAGGAGGGCTGGTTAAGAGGATCAGTGGTATCTTCATCAGTATAATAACACCCAGTACTATATAATGACACAGTAGTGGCACTGGCACATGGTTTATAGCCAGAGGAGGGGCTGGTTATAGGATCAGTAGTTCTGCATCTGTATAATAACCACCCAGCACTATATAATGACACAATAGTGACACTGGCTCCATGGGTATAGCCCAGAGGAGGGCTGGTTATAGGATCAGTGGTACCCTGCATCAGGTATATTAACACCCAGGCACTATATAATGACGACAGTAGTGGACACTGGTACATGGGTATAGCCAGAGGAGGGCTGGTTATAGGGTCAGTGGTATCTGCATCAGTATAATAACATTCAGCACTATATAATGACACAGATGTGACACTGGCACATGGGTATAGCTAGAGGAGGGCTGGTAATACGATCGGTGGTATCTGCATCAGTATAATAACACACAGCACTATATAATGACACAGTAGTGACACTGGCACATGGGTATAGCCAGAGGAGGGATGGTTATAGGATCAGTAGTATCTGCATCTGTATAATAACACCAGCACTATATAATGACACAGTAGTGACACTGGCTCATGGGTATAGCCAGAGGAGGGCTGGTTATAGGATCAGTGGTATCTGCATCAGTATAATAACACCAGTACTATATAATGACACAGTAGTGACACTGGCTCATGGGTATAGCCAGAGGGCTGGTTATAGGATCAGTGGTATCTGCATCAGTATAATAACACCCAGCACTATATAATGACACATAGTGACACTGGCACATCGGGTATAGCCAGAGGAGGGCTGGTTATAGGGTCAGTGGTAGTACCTGCATCAGTATAATAACACCCAGCACTATATATGACACAGTAGTGACACTCGGCACATGGGTTATAGCCAGAGGAGGGCTGGTTATAGGGGTCAGTGGTATCTGCATCAGTATAATACAACCAGCACTATATAATGACACAGTAGTGACACTGACATGGGTATAGCCTAGAGGAGGGGCTGGTTATAGGATCCGGTGGTATCTGCATCAGTATAATAACACGCAGCACTATATAATGACACCGTAGTGACACTGGCACATGGGTATAGCCAGAGGACGGGCTGGTTATAGGGATCAGTAGTATCTGCATCAGTATAATAACACCCAGCACTATATAATGACAACAGTAGTGACACTGGCACATGGGTATAGCCAGAGGAGGGCTGGGTTATAGATCAGTGGTATCTGCATCATATAATAACACCCAGCACTATAATGACACAGTAGTGACACTGGCACATGGGTATAGCCAGAGGAGGGCTGGTTATAGGATCAGTGGTATCTGCATCAGTATATAACACCCAGTACTATATAATGACACAGTAGTGACACTGGCACATGGGTATAGCCAGAGGAGGGCTGGTTATAGGATCAGTGGTATCTGCATCTGTATAATAACACCCAGCACTATATAATGACACAGTAGTGACACTGGCACATGGGTATAGCCAGAGGAGGGCTGGTTATAGGATCAGTGGTATCTGCATCAGTATAATAACACCCAGCACTATATAATGACACAGTAGTGACACTGGTCATGGTTATAGCCAGAGGAGGGCTGGTTATAGGTCAGTGGTATCTGCATCAGTATAATAACACCCAGCACTATATAATGACACAGTAGTGACACTGGCACATGGGTATAGCAGAGGAGGCTGGTATATCAGTGGTATCTGCATCAGTAATAACACTCAGCACTATATAATGACACAGTAGTGACACTGGCACATGGTATAGCCAGAGGAGGCTGGTTATAGGGTCAGTTGTATCTGCATCATATAATAACACCCAGCACTATATAATGACACAGTAGTGACACTGGCTCATGGGTATAGCCAGAGTAGAGGGCTGGTTATAGGATCAGTGGTATCCTGCATCAGTATAATAACACCCAGCGCTATATAATGACACAGTAGTGACACTGGCACATGGGTATAGCCAGAGGAGGGCTGGTTATAGAGTCAGTGGTATCTGCATCATTATAATAACATCCAGCACTATATAATGACACAGTAGTGACACTGCGCACATGGGTATAGCCAGAGTGAGGGGCTGGGTTATAGGGTCAGTGGTATCTGCATCAGTATAATAACACCCAGCACTATATAATGACACAGTAGTGACACTGGCACATGGGTATAGCCAGAGGAGGGCTGGTTATAGGATCAGGTAGTATCTGCATCAGTATATAACACCAGCACTATATAATGACACAGTAGTGACACTGGCACATGGGTAATAGCCAGAGGAGGGGCTGGTTATAGGATCAGTGGTATCTGCATCAGTATAATAACACTCAGCACTATATAATGACACAGTAGTGACACTGGCTCATGGGTATAGCCAGAGGAGGGCTGGTTATAGGATCAGTGGTATCTGCGTTCCAGTATAATTAACACCCAGCAGACTATATAATGACACAGTAGTGACACTGGGCACATGGGTATAGCCAGCAGAGGCTGGTTTATAGGATCAGTGGTACCTACATCAGTTATAATAACACCCAGCACTATATAATTACACAGTAGTGACACTGGCACATGGGTATAGCCAGAGGAGGGCTGGTTATAGGATCAGTGGTATCTGCATCAGTATATAACACCCAGCACATATAATGACACAGTAGTGACACTGGGCACATGGGTATAGCCAGAGGAGGGGCTGGTTATAGGGCTCAGTGGGTATCTGCATCAGTATAATAACATCCCAGCACTATATAATGACACAGTATTGACACTGGCACATGGGTATAGCCAGAGGAGGGCTGGTATAGGTCAGTGGTATCTGCATCAGTATAATAACATTCAGCACTATATAATGACACAGTAGTGACACTGGCACATGGGTATAGCAGAGGAGGGCTGGTATACGATCGGTAGTATCTGCATCAGTATAATAACACTCCACTATATAATGACACAGTAGTGACACTGGCACATGGGTATAGCCAGAGGAGGGCTGGTTATAGGATCAGTGTATCTGCATCTGTATATAACACCCAGCTCTATAAATGACACAGTAGTGACACTGGCACATGGGTATAGCCAGAGGAGGGCTGGTTATAGGAATCAGTGGTATCTCATCAGTATAATAACACCCAGTCTATAAAGACACAGTAGTGACACTGGCACATGGGTATAGCCAGAGGAGGGCTGGTTATAGGATCAGTAGTATCTGCATCTGTATAATAACACCCAGCACTATATAATGACACAATAGTGACACTGGCTCATGGGTATAGCCAGAGGAGGGCTGGTTATAGGATCAGTGGTACCTGCATCAGTATATTAACACCCAGCACTATATAATGACACAGTAGTGACACTGGTACATGGGTATAGCCAGAGGAGGGCTGGTTATAGGGTCAGTGGTATCTGCATCAGTATAATAACAATCAGCACTATATAATGACACAGTAGTGACACTGGCACATGGGTATAGCTAGAGGAGGGCTGGTAATACGATCGGTGGTATCTGCATCAGTATAATAACACTCAGCACTATATAATGACACAGTAGTGACACTGGCACATGGGTATAGCCAGAGGAGGGCTGGTTATAGGATCAGTAGTATCTGCATCTGTATAATAACACCCAGCACTATATAATGACACAGTAGTGACACTGGCACATGGGTATAGCCAGAGGAGGGATGGTTATAGGATCAGTGGTATCTGCATCAGTATAATAACACTCGGCACTATATAATGACACAGTAGTGACACTGGCTCATGGGTATAGCCAGAGGAGGGCTGGTTATAGGATCAGTGGTATCTGCATCAGTATAATAACACCCAGTCACTATATAATGACACAGTAGTGACACTGGCACATGGGTATAGCCAGACAAGGGCTGGTTATAGGATCAGTGGTACTGCATCAGTATAATAACACCCAGCACTATATAATAGACACAATAGTGACACTGGCACATGGGTATAGCCAGAGGAGGGCTGGTTATAGGTCAGTGGTATCTGCATCAGTATAATAACACCCAGCACTATATAATGACACAGTAGTGACACTGGTCACATGGGTATAGCCAGAGGAGGGCTGGTTATAGGGTCAGTGGTATCTGCATCAGTATAATAACACCCAGCACTATATAATGACACAGTAGTGACACTGCACTGGGTAGATAGCAGAGGGGCTGGTTATAGATCGAGTGGTATCTGCGATCAGTATAATAACACCCAGCACTATATAATGACACAGTAGTGACACTGGGCACATGGGTATAGCCAGAGGGAGGGGCTGGTTATAGGATCAGTGGTACTCTGCATCAGTATAAATAACACCCAGCACTATATAATGACACAGTAGTGACACTGGCACATGGTGTATAGCCAGAGGAGGGCTGGTTTATAGAGATCAGTGGTATCTGCATCAGTATAATAACACCCAGCTCTATATAATGACACAGTAGTGACACTGGCACATGGTATAGCCAGAGGAGGGCTGGTTATAAGGAGTCAGTGGTATCTTCATCAGTATAATAACACCCAGCACTATAAATGACACAGTAGTGACACTGGCACATGGTATAGCCAGAGGAGGGCTGGTTATAGGATCAGTGGTATCTGCATCAGTATAATAACACCCAGCACTATATAATGACACAGTAAGTGACACTGGGCATCATGGGTATAGCCAGAGGAGGGCTGGTTTATAGGATCAGTGGTACCTGCATCAGTATAATAACACCCAGCACTATATAATGACACAGTAGTGACACTGGCACATGGGTATAGCCAGAGGAGGGCTGGTTATAGGTTCAGGTGGGGTATCTGCATCAGTATAATAACACCCAGCACTATATAATGACACAGTAGTGACACTGACACATGGGTATAGCCAGAGGAGGGCTGGTTATAGGGATCAGTGGTATCTGCATCAGTATAATAACACCCAGCACTATAGTAATGACACAGTAGTGACACTGGCACATGGGTATAGCCAGAGGAGGGCTGGTTTATAGATCAGTGGTATCTGCATCAGTATAATAACAAACCAGCACTATATAATGACACAGTAGTGACACTGGCACATGGGTATAGCCAGAGGAGGGCTGGTTATAGGATTCAGTGGTATCTGCATCAGTATAATAACACCCAGCACTATATAATGACACAGTAGTGACACTGGCACATGGGTATAGCCAGAGGAGGGATGGTTATATAATACAGAAGATATAAAATTATAGTTGAGAGAACAGCTCAGTGAGCAAAATGCTCCTAAGGAACTGTGAAGACCGGCTTTAGCTCTATACACCAAAAAAAACTCATCAAAGTCTGAAAATGTTTCAGATAATTATTTCAGTAGCTAAAATATGATTGGATTAAACTTTAATTTCCAGAGCTTTTTGTTTTATACATTTGATGAAGTGTTTATGTTGGCACATGATACTATTTCAGTCCCGTTTCCTGTCTAAAGATGCAAAGAAAGATTTTTCTAATATCGTAATACAAGATTTTCTCAAGCTTCACCTACTTTCTTGGTTCAATGCTTCTGAGAGAGTTTTTGTTTTTTAAGCAATCTAAATTGCAGATGATCATCAAGAAATCCAGTCATATGGGAAGGAGAGAAATCTCCAGTCATAGTATTATTTATGGCCTTGTTGAATTTCAAAAAGTTCCTTCTCGTAAGAAATGACTTAGAAATGACGGCAATGCATCTTGTAATAAGAAAATTACAGCACTCTGGAGAACCCTTCAGCAATGTACTATGTCAAAAAACAGAATTGTTTGGAAGTTTTCAACTGTTAAATGAAGCCTCCATGGTCTTTGAATTGAAAGGCATCTCAAAGACCTATCATTAGTATTTCCAGCAGGAGCCAACATTATATTATGGATCTTACGGAATCAACTGGAGAAGTTATTAACTGTAATATGTGAAATTTTCCACTGGTGTACAGTTTCCCTCCATTTTCCTTGATATTAAAGGGACACACAACCCAATTTTTTTCTTTCGTAATTCAGAAGAGCATGCATTTTTAAGCAACTTTCTAATTTACTCCTATTATCAATTTTTCTTCGTTCTCTTGCTATCGTTATTTAAAAAAGAAGGTATCTAAGCTAAGGAGTATCCAAAAATATGTGTACAGAAATAGTGCTAGATGACAACAAACAAAATATCTGACACAATGTACTAAGAAACAATACTCTCCTTGTGATGTGACCGCTGCACTCTTTCAGTCTCTCCCCAGGGACTGAGATAGACAAAAGATAAAGTGGAAATAGATGGCGCTGGTCTCTGCAGAAAATCAATTTCTCTGATGATAAAGAGAAAAAGACTTGTTGTGTGTGTTAAAGCCAAATAAATAATGTGCAATATACTCACTCCTTATATTGCATATGTTCAGCTTGTTAGTTGTGCCTCTCTCTGGAGTTAAAACGATGGTATTCCAGGAGGATATCAATATAGCTGGGAGTAGAATAATAACTCCATGAACAGTGTGTTAACCCAATATTAACAAATCAAGTAGTAACTTACTTATTTAATAAAGTAAATCCGGCTTGTCACAGCAAAAAGAAGATAATTCTCCAATTGTATAAAAGTATATATTTATTAATAGCTCTACGCTTTTCAACGTACAAGACGTCTTTTTCAAGAGCAATTTTTAAAAAGTTAAGAACAGATGAAAAGTTTGATATCTGTTCTTAACTTTTTAAAAATTGCTCTTGAAAAAGACGTCTTGTACGTTGAAACGCGTAGAGCTATTAATAAATATATACTTTTATACAATTGGAGAATTATCCTCTTTTTGCTGTGACAAGCCAGATTTACTTTATTAAATAAGTAAGTTACTACTTGATTTGTTAATATTGGGTTAACACACTGTTCATGGAGTTATTATTCTACTCCCAGCTATATTGATATCCTCCTGGAATACCATCGTTTTAACTCCAGAGAGAGGCACAACTAACAAGCTGAACATATGCAATATAAGGAGTGAGTATATTGCACATTATTTATTTGGCTTTAACACACACAACACGTCTTTTTCTCTTTATCATCAGAGAAATTGATTTTCTGCAGAGACCAGCGCCATCTATTTCCACTTTATCTTTTATCTAAGCTAAGGAGCCAGCCAATTTTTGGTTCAGGACCATGGACAGCACTTGTTTAATGGTGGGTGAATTTATCCACCAATCAGTAAGAACAACCCAGGTTGTTCACTAAAAATGGCCCGGCATCTAAACTTACATTCTTGCTTTTCAAATAAAGATACCAAGAGAATGAAGAAATGTGATAATAGGAGTAAATTAGAAAGTTGCTTAAAATTGCATGCTCTATCTGAATCACGATAGAACATTTTTTGGCTTCAGTCTCCCTTTAAGAACTATAAAGCAAAATAAGGCAGAGGTTGTAGCAATTATTGTTAAGAAAAAACCCTGACAACTGTAGTATACTTTGTTGAAAAAAATTCTAGATGGTAATTCGGGCTTGATTTAGGTGATGGTTTTTACTCTGCTTAAAGCAAGGAACCCCTTCACTAGTAACATCTAATGTATAGGAGCATTACTACTTCATCAATACTGTAACATAACAAGACATCAGCTCCTGTTATTTTACAAGATATCCTAGAACACTTGCATAATGGTTTCATGACTCAGGTAGATCAATTTTAAGCAGCTTTCCAATTTATTTCTATTATCAAATTTCCTTTGTACTTTTCCTATTCTTTGTTAAAAGAGCAGCAATGGGAGCTAGCTGGACACAGGTAAACCAATCACAAGATGCATGTATGTGCAGCTACCAATTAGCAGCTAGCTCCCAATAGTGCTTTGCTCCTCCTGTACCTGCCTATGTATTCTTTTCAACATAGGACAGCAAAGGAATAAATCAATTTAGATAATAGAAGTAAAACCCTAATATATAAAATTGTGTGCTATGTCTGAATTATGAAAGAAAACATTTGGGTTTCATATCCTGTTAAGTGCTGATGCATTGCCTGCTTATTAAAGGGACATTAAACCCAATTTTGTTCTTTCATGATTCAGATAGAGAATTCCATTTTAAACAACTTTCTAATTTACTTCTGTTATCTAATTTGCTTCATTTTCTTGATATTCCTTCCTGAAAAGCATATCTAGATAGGCTCAGTAGCTTCTGATTGGTTGATGCACATATTTGCCTCATGTGATTGGCTCACCCATGTGCATTGCTATTTCTTTAACAAAGGATATTTAAAAAATGAAGCAAATTAGATAAAATAAGTATATTGGACTTCCGGTGGGCGGTTCTAGAAGATGGCTGCGAGCATCTGTTGCTCTGAAGAACCCTGCTTCTAATTCATACTCTGCTGCCACCATTCTATGCCATCTGCATCTCCCTTGATAGGAAAGCTATCCGGGAACACTAGGCAGATAGAAGTACTTAAATCTCTTCTCCCACAGAAGTCAATTGATTACAATAGACCCCAAGAGGGACCCCACGAGGGACTTTGTGCATTTTGTATTGTAGGCCTACCGCCATAAGGAAATGAAACCAGAGGATAACTTAGCAACGCAGCTACTTGCAGTTTTCCAGCCCTCATTCGAGGGCCTAACCTCACATATCATGATCTGGTACACAAGCAAACTTCCTCTCCAGACCGAAACCCATATAACCTATCCCGCACTCAACCACACAGACTTACCGCAAGAGGTGAATCACTCGCTCCTACCTTGGAGCACTTAGCGTTGTGTAAAGAGAAAGGGAATGAGCTCCCACTGCACTCACCTTTGGTGATGATGAACGGCCCTGAGGGATATGCTGAGCAATGCACTCTGCAGGAGACTACCACTCCTGCTCGAGACATAGGGAAACTTCCCACTGAGACGCTGATGGTGCCTGTCTTGCCCCGGACACTCTCCTCCAGGGTTGACACACAGCGGGTCTTCACAGACATGAACTTCTCCACTGATACCCCAAGAATAACTCCTGACTTAAGATATCCCATGACAAGTGACCGGGAATTCACCCACAAGCCTGCCCGACCTGACGCAGGTCGGCAGATTAGGGGTTAAAAAAATTTAATCGAGTTGCGGCGATGTGGGGGGACCTCAGTTTAGGGGTACATAGGTAGTTTATGGGTGTTAGTGTACTTTAGGGTACAGTAGTTAAGAGCTTTATGAACCGGCGTTAGCCCATAAAGCTCTTAACTCCTGCTTTTTTCCTGCGGCTGGAGTTTTGTCGTTAGAGCTCTAACGCTCACTTCTGCCGACCGCCACCTACGTTATACTTATGTACCCCTAATCTGCTGCCCCTAACCCCGCCGACCCCTGTATTATATTTATTTACCCCTAACCTGCCCCCCACAACGTCGCCGCCAGCTACTTACAATAATTAACCCCTAATCTGCCGACCGCAAAGCGCCGCCACCTACGTTATCCTTATGTACCCCTAATCTGCTGCCCTAACATCGCCGACCCCTATATTATATTTATTAACCCCTAATCTGCCCCCTCAACGTCGCCGACACCTGCCTACACTTATTAACCCCTAATCTGCCGAGCGGACCTGAGCGCTACTATAATAAAGTTATTAACCCCTAATCCGCCTCACTAACCCTATCATAAATAGTATTAACCCCTAATCTGCCCTCCCTAACATTGCCGACACCTAACTTCAATTATTAACCCCTAATCTGACGACCGAATCTCGCCGCTATTCTAATAAATGTATTAACCCCTAAAGCTAAGTCTAACCCTAATACTAACACCCCCCTAAGTTAAATATAATTTAAATCTAACGAAATAAATTAACTCTTATTAAATAAATTATTCCTATTTAAAGCTAAATACTTACCTGTAAAATAAATCCTAATATAGCTACAATATAAATTATAATTACATTGTAGCTATTTTAGGATTAATATTTATTTTACAGGCAACTTTGTAATTATTTTAACCAGGTACAATAGCTATTAAATAGTTAAGAACTATTTAATAGTTACCTAGTTAAAATAATAACAAAATTACCTGTAAAATAAGTCCTAACCTAAGTTATAATTAAACCTAACACTACCCTATCAATAAATTAATTAAATAAAATACCTACAATTACCTACAATTAACCTAACACTACACTATCAATAAATAAATTAAATACAATTTCTACAAATAACTACAATTACATAAACTAACTAAAGTACAAAAAATAAAAAAGAACTAAGTTACAAAAAATAAAAAAATATTTACAAACATAAGAAAAATATTACAACAATTTTAAACTAATTACACCTACTCTAAGCCCCCTAATAAAATAACAAAGACCCCCAAAATAAAAAAATTCCCTACCTGGCCATAGCTATGAGACTCGTAACAGGAAATCCACAGGACACAGACCTGCAAGATATGCCCTGCTATTGCTTATATGAGAGGCGTTATTGGTGGAGACAGAGGGGGTCCCGGTTAGCTACGGGAGTTGGCTGATCTGCGAACTGAAATCTGTCTGCTGCGAGACCTGTTGCTTTCCGGTCTGTATCTGTGCCCCGCAATGCTGAATAGAACTTGCTGCCATGTGCGGATTATTGTTCCCTTTCCATACTAGTAAATTTGGTTATGTTTTTCATTTGTTTGTTGTTATCCCCCTGTATACTTGATGGACATATTCCCTAAGGTATTGGGACAGTGGAATTTTTTTTTCCACATTACATGCCAGTGACGACTGAACCATAACTATATATTCATGCTAGGGATTGTTACCTCCTCCTCACCCAACACAACTATCAGCATTAGATGTCGATGTAGTAGATATCAGTGTTTAATTGTGTACCAGATTCTGCATGTGTGTACTCTTTATTGTTGAATGATCGTTATGTTAGAAGTCTGCCCACATTACTTTACTCTCTTAGACCCCAGCTATAAAGAACAGCTATATCTGGGAAACGTGTTGCATGATGAATGATGAATAATGTATGCACAGTAATTTTCTGTACTTATCCTATTGAGTCACCATGATGTATTGTACTTTTGAGACATTCCTGTTGAATAGGCATTCAGTTAGGACTTTTGTAAATTTGTAGTATATACTTCCTGCATCAATTCAGACGACAGCCTAAGACAGGAGCTTTAAAGACCCCCCTGCATCAGTACCTTTTTCTCCTGAACTGTTAGTGCTTCTTTTAGAATATTTGTTGTATACAGTATCTTGGTATGCCTTGCTATATACCACCTATGATAATAGGTTACAGTTATTTACTACTACTTTTACCCCGCCAAGGCCTTGTTATTAATATGTTACCACACTTTGCAAGCTGGCTCATTGTGCCGGGTTAAGAAATCTCTTGCATATATTCCCAGACATCTAACTGAAGGTACATCAACATACATTGGGTGAAACCTGTATACATAACTCCTTTAAATGTCCCACTATACCCTTACTGGTTTTATGCGATAAAGGTTCATATTATCCCAACATATAGACATTGCTTATTTATACCAGACCAATCCTGGAAGGACCTTTTGATACGACACCAGGGTACATTGATAATATGAAATAATCCAATACTGGCAATCCCTGCCGAGTTTATCCTCAGCCTATGCCTATTATATTAAAACTGACATCAAATCACCTGGCTGGGCTTAGGTCTAACTCAGTCCTAACTGTTACTGTTGTTATATGGTATGTGTAGTTTTTGTTGTTGTTGTATAGGTTTGTTTTTTGTTTTGTTTTTGTTTTGTTTTAAATTAGTTAAAAATGAGAAAGTCAGTCTAAAACTGTGAGAGGGGGTATTTAACCTACATCTTTGATAAAGATCTGGTAATGTTTCACGACATATACGGTAGAATTTACTCAGACTACCTCTCAATCCTAGCTAGAATGAGAGCTTCAAAGCTACCTATCTCTTATGTTAGACTCAGTTTCCCAAGATTTTTGTAACACATGTCAATACAATGCTACCATTTTGAAATTATACCTTGTAACTCTCTCTCTTGACTGTATTGAAAATATCTGTTTGTTGTACAAGAGCTCTCATTATATATGTACTGCTTTTTCTCAATAAAAAGAAGTTTAAAAAAAAAAATAAGTATATTGAAATGTTGTTTACAATTGTATCCTCTGTCTGAATCATGAAAGAAATTTTTTGGGTTTAATGTCCCTTTAAGTTCTGTAGAGAAATAAGCCTTCACAAGTATTGACTTTATACTCCATGAAATCTACCTTTGATTCTTCATGTCTTATTTTTTTATCGGTTATAGCCTCTGAGAGAATTCTCACTTTGGAAAACAGACAGTGTTGTTTAATCAAAACAACAAAAGTAATGTTATTGCGCTTGACTATCTGTGCCTACAGTGGATTATGTAGTAGCATATATATTATTAAGAGAAAGTAAAAACAGATTAAAATGTTACTACTTAAACCACAATATAATTAAATGAACAATATGCTTTCTTATAGTGAGATAGAACAACTACTAGGTGTTATTAAATATTACAAAGGACTATTCACTTGTATAAAATTTGAATGACAGAATATTTAGTACACAGGAATTCTATTCTACACTTGAGATTGAAAAACTGCAGTGCTAGTATATTTCGGTCCTGTTAGCACCAAAGGGAAAGTATCAATGTCCACTCGTGGGTGATAAAAAAGCAGAAAAATGGAATATGTCCGGGTAACCAAATTCCAAAATACCCTAATACATAGGGAGCAGTACCTTTAATAGAAATCCCGATGGTTGAAGACAATAAAAAACTTGCTGTTAACAAAGAGCCACCTTTCCCCGTGTGCAGGGCTGGTCTTCTCCCGGTGCAGCTTCGAATCAGTCAAAGAAATCCTTATTTGACTTGTAGCGTGTTCATACGTGGAAAGAAAAGAAAAAGAAGCGCACCAGGGTACGATTCAAGTGTAAATTTATTAACATAAAACACGCAACTTACAATGTTGCACTTACTGAATTGAAAATAAAATGAGCCTGTAGACTGTGTCTATCTTTGTGTGCGCTGGAACAGAAGATGGCAAACAGTTCCTAGTCACCGGTCTCGGTAGCTGCTAGGCGTCCGGACTGCCCTCTGCACTACCACAAAAACCGTCCACAAAGGAGAACCAGCAACAGTGCCTTTATCCTCGACGTGTTTCCCCCGAACTTCGGTCGGGTTTTTCAAGAGGTAAATGGACGGTTTTTGTGGTAGTGCAGAGGGCAGTCCGGACGCCTAGCAGCTACCGAGACCGGCGACTAGGAACTGTTTGCCATCTTCTGTTCCAGCGAACACAAAGATAGACACAGTCTACAGGCTCATTTTATTTTCAATTCAGTAAGTGCAACATTGTAAGTTGCGTGTTTTATGTTAATAAATTTACACTTGAATCGTACCCTGGTGCGCTTCTTTTTCTTTTCTTTCCACAAGTGTTGTTTAATAGTTTCAAGACTTTGGGCTCTTTTTTAATAGGAACCATATTTAGTGTTTTACTGGGACAATGTGGTGCTGGAACTGCTAAAGAATCCCTATATAAGGTAGTCACTGTGTTCTCTCTTTTTGTTCTTGGTCTTCTTTGACTACACAGCACGATCTGTGCTAAAAAAAAGTTGTAAATTATACATACCTTGAACAATATAGAGGGCAACGGAAAAGGGGGACAAGAAGGGGTTAAGTAGCACTCTTTCCTATACTAAAGAATAATAATGCCGAGTAATCTCAGCTAAAGATTTTATGTAAGGTTAATTAGATAAAAAACTAATATAATTTTTATTAACAATTATAGATTAAAATAAGGGTAGTAATAAATATTACTTTGCAAATGAAGGAAGACCTAATCATCCCATAGAAAACCAATTCCAAACTATGAGTATAGAAGCCAGGACACACAGCCTAACCACCCCCCTGTATTCCTGGCCGATAGCTGGATACGTCGGCTTCAGGTGTCAGGGGTGGAAAGTGCTGTGCTCCCTACAAACCAGTGACTCATAAGAACGGAAATAAAATATACACAAACGCGTTTCGGCTGTAACTGTGCAGCCTTTCTCAATGTGAAAGAATTTTGACAAGACGAGTGCCGCTATAGACACGCCTTACATTTCCTATGTGATTACGTTAGAACCAATCATCCTTGAAGAGAGTTGCACACCTTCTTACGGACAAATCCCCATGCTCTAATTGGTTGCTAAAAAAAACCTATAATCCAATCACTGGATGATAATATTATGCCTGTGTATGATACGGCCAAATGCGATAACTGCATATATTACCATATTGTCCCGGAGTGAAATTGGATAAACTAATAGCGATTCTATAGTTTGAAGTGTTATGCGGCATAGTTCTACTTAGAGTGCTCATTTAAACTTATTGGTTCTCTCATAGAGCACAAGATGGATAAACTTAATGAAAAAACAGATGAAATCACTAAGATCAGTGGAGAATTAAAACAATATGAGCTCAAAGAAGAATTCCAAAAATCCTATGTCAAAACCAAGGAAGAAGTAAAAAGGTTTGCAAAGTTTATTTCAAACAAAGAAGAGAAAAAGATAGATAGAGATTTAACTGATTATTCTAATAAATCAGTTTATATGTGGAATATTAATAAGACTACAATCACTGACTCTGACTTTTCAGACAAAGACTGTGAGACCACAGATGCTGACAATTCAGATGACTTGCTGTCATCTGAATTAACTTGCTGTTAACAAAGAGCCACCTTTCCCCGTGTGCAGGGCTGGTCTTCTCCCGGTGCAGCTTCGAATCAGTCAAAGAAATCCTTATTTGTCTTGTAGCGTGTTCATATGTGGAAAGAAAAGAAAAAGAAGCGCACCAGGGTACGATTCAAGTGTAAATTTATTAACATAAAACACGCAACTTACAATGTTGCACTTACTGAATTGAAAATAAAATGAGCCTGTAGACTGTGTCTATCTTTGTGTGCTCTGGAACAGAAGATGGCAAACAGTTCCTAGTCGCCGGTCTCGGTAGCTGCTAGGCGTCCGGACTGCCCTCTGCACTACCACAAAAACCGTCCACAAAGGAGAACCAGCAACAGTGCCTTTATCCTCGACGTGTTTCCCCCGAACTTCGGTCGGGCTTTTTCAAGAGGTAAATGGACGGTTTTTGTGGTAGTGCAGAGGGCAGTCCGGACGCCTAGCAGCTACCGAGACCGGCGACTAGGAACTGTTTGCCATCTTCTGTTCCAGCGAACACAAAGATAGACACAGTCTACAGGCTCATTTTATTTTCAATTCAGTAAGTGCAACATTGTAAGTTGCGTGTTTTATGTTAATAAATTTACACTTGAATCGTACCCTGGTGCGCTTCTTTTTCTTTTCTTTCCACAAGTGTTGTTTAATAGTTTCAAGACTTTGGGCTCTTTTTTAATAGGAACCATATTTAGTGTTTTACTGGGAAAATGTGGTGCTGGAACTGCTAAAGAATCCCTATATAAGGTAGTCACTGTGTTCTCTCTTTTTGTTCTTGGTCTTCTTTGACTACACAGCACGATCTGTGCTAAAAAAAAGTTGTAAATTATACATACCTTGAACAATATAGAGGGCAACGGAAAAGGGGGACAAGAAGGGGTTAAGTAGCACTCTTTCCTATACTAAAGAATAATAATGCCGAGTAATCTCAGCTAAAGATTTTATGTAAGGTTAATTAGATAAAAAACTAATATAATTTTTATTAACAATTATAGATTAAAATAAGGGTAGTAATAAATATTACTTTGCAAATGAAGGAAGACCTAATCATCCCATAGAAAACCAATTCCAAACTATGAGTATAGAAGCCAGGACACACAGCCTAACCACCCCCCTGTATTCCTGGCCGATAGCTGGATACGTCGGCTTCAGGTGTCAGGGTGGAAAGTGCTGTGCTCCCTACAAACCAGTGACTCATAAGAACGGAAATAAAATATACACAAACGCGTTTCGGCTGTAACTGTGCAGCCTTTCTCAATGTGAAAGAATTTTGACAAGACGAGTGCCGCTATAGACACGCCTTACATTTCCTATGTGATTACGTTAGAACCAATCATCCTTGAAGAGAGTTGCACACCTTCTTACGGACAAATCCCCATGCTCTAATTGGTTGCTAAAAAAAACCTATAATCCAATCACTGGATGATAATATTATGCCTGTGTATGATACGGCCAAATGCGATAACTGCATATATTACCATATTGTCCCGGAGTGAAATTGGATAAACTAATAGCGATTCTATAGTTTAAAGTGTTATGCGGCATAGTTCTACTTAGAGTGCTCATTTAAACTTATTGGTTATCTCATAGAGCACAAGATGGATAAACTTAATGAAAAAACAGATGAAATCACTAAGATCAGTGGAGAATTAAAACAATATGAGCTCAAAGAAGAATTCCAAAAATCCTATGTCAAAACCAAGGAAGAAGTAAAAAGGTTTGCAAAGTTTATTTCAAACAAAGAAGAGAAAAAGATAGATAGAGATTTAACTGATTATTCTAATAAATCAGTTTATATTGGAATATTAATAAGACTACAATCACTGACTCTGACTTTTCAGACAAAGACTGTGAGACCACAGATGCTGACAATTCAGATGACGACCTGAGACCTAAACCCATCCTACGAAATAGGATTACACCCTACGGTGGTAACTGGAATGTCCCTTTAGGCGGAGAACCCGGAGGGGTAGGGGAAAACAGGCCCAAAACCAGAAAACAGGTAAAATTCAATCAGAAATCCCTAACCAAAAAGAATCAAGTCACCAAGAGTTAAACAGACGTCCATCTATTCGCACGTAAAGTACTGCTTAAGAAATATTTTTCCTCTAATATAGAGACTGAGTGTTTAGACAAAAATGATATTTCAGCTATCATTGACCTAATCACTCTCTTGGAGGAATCAATTGGTGAGAACAATGAGACTTTGACCTCTGACACTAACTGGCGCAATGTGTTAAAATTCAAATCACACTTTATACTTCCACCGAGTACCTCTCATAATACTCTGACCTTTTTAGATCTTGTATGCAAAGATATACTTGCACTATCTGATGAACAAGATAAGACACACACAAATCTGTACTGAGAAGAAAAACTTGCATTAAATATCATTACTCAATGGACAGATATTCAGATCAAACAAAGTGATAAGGGGGGAATATTGTATTGTGGCCTACACACATGTATGTAGCTTCTGAAGGCATAATTGATAAAATGGAACTTACATTCCTAGAAGTAAAGCAACCTAAATTGGCAACTTTGTATTTGCTACCAAAAATCCACAAAAACCAAGCATGTCCACCAGGGAGGCCGATTGTGTCCCTGACAGAAAAAGCGAGCAAATACGTAGATGCCAGACTTCGCTATATTGTAGACTTTTTACCCTCACACACTAAGATACTATGCACATTTTAAACAAAATAGACACGCTCACCTTAACCCCTAGTTCAATACTAGTCACATGTGATGTTGAATCTCTATTCACTAGCATTGAGAGACAGTGGGGATGCAAAGCAGTTTCTTATTTTCTAAGGAAAAACAAATCTATGTCCAATGAATCCAAACAGTTCATTGTGAACTTATTAGAATTTGTGCTTGGACATAACTACTTTGTATTTGACGGTAGATTTTATTTGCAAATGTGCTGGACAGCAATGGGGACATAGTGTGCCCCGACATATGCCAACATATACCTGGGCTGGTGGGAGGAGACTGTAGTGTTCCATGAAACAGAAAAAATCCTACTTACAAAAAGACAGGAAATTTAAAACCCACAGCGCTGCAACAAGTACAGCTAGATTGGTAATTGGATATAATATATGACCTGTGTCAAAAAGTGATGAAATTACACTAAAGTTGCAATAAATTAAAACCGTTTCAGACAGAAAACCAATACGGTGTAAGTAAAATTGAACACCTTAATTTTGGCTCTCTGCTTGTCTTTTTGATTTTGAATCATTCTCGTTCCAGCTTCCTCTGACATCTAAAGAAATTGGCTGTCGACGTGGATATCATAATATTCTAACACCGGACTCCATCATCCTGATCCATTGTTTTTATGTGAATGAATTTTGCAAGTTCTTGTTTTTAACTGTTAGATATTACACGTTTGTTTTAGGTATTAATAGCTGATCAGCGTATTTTATAAATGTGTTTTTGTTGTTACTATTTGTAATAAACTATCATCTTTTTACTCCTTAGTATATTTTCTCTTTGGGGCCAATTGTCTGAAACGGTTTTAATTTATTGCAACTTTAGTGTAATTTCATCACTTTTTGACACAGGTCATATATTATATCCAATTACCAGTCTAGCTGTACTTGTTGCAGCGCTGTGGGTTTTAAATTTCCTGTCTTTTTGTAAGTAGGATTTTTTCTGTTTCTGTGCACTTTTGTGGAGATAGGGGATTCTCCATTACCCACTGGCTTATTGGTATTTTGTCTCCCTGCGCAGGGTAACATAAATTGTTAGTCTATTAGTGTTCCATGAAACCCTTAAACAGTATATCCAACACATCGCCCACTGGTCCAGGTATATAGACGATATATTCTTCGTGTGGGAGGGTTCCAAAGAACTGTTAAATTAATTTATTACTCAGTTAAATACAAATCCTTTTGGTCTGTATTTGACAATGGCTTCTAATGACTCACAGGTTGAATTCCTTGACGTAACGATCAAAAAGTCAATGACTGTCTGGAAACAGACACCTATAGGAAACCTACGGCTACTAACAATATTCTAAGTGCAGATAGCCATCATCATCCAAATACTATTAAAAGCCTACCAATAGGTGAGTACCTAAGGATACGCAGAAACAGTTCATCATTAGAGTCCTTCAATAAAGCAGCAAGGAAATTAGAGATATACTCCTATTAAGGGGTTATTCCAAAAAGTCTCTCAAGAGAGCCTATCATAAAGCCTTAAACAGAAATAGACAGGAGCTCTTAACATCTACTGCTGAATATTCCAATCCCCTTAGGTTTATTTCCACATTTACCAACCAGAGTAACCAAGTATCCAATATCTTACTAAAACATGTTACAGGCTGATGAACAACTTCAGTCGCTGACAAACCCCTATTTACGTATAGGAGAGCGAGCAACCTTGGTGATTGTTTGACAACTAGTCATTTTGATAGAAATGCCAAAAAGCCACCTCTGTATAAAGGCTCAATAGCTTGTGGCAATTGCAAGGTTTGCACATATATGGTAAAGAAGAAAATTATTATGGACAGATTCCAGAATAAATAGACCATACCTAATCACATCACATGCAAAACTTCCAATGTAATATACTGTGTATCTTGTAGTTGTGACCTAGTGTATGTAGGTATGACGACCAGAAGTATGGGAAAAAGAATGACTGAACATTTGAGTAACATCAGAAATGCTGTTAAGGACGTAGAGAAAGGCAAACAAATTACAAGTGTTGCACAACATTTCCTACAGTACCATAGTGGCAAAACAAGTGCCTTTAAATGTTGGAGTTTGGAAACTCTACTAACAGGAATTAGAGGAGGGGATGTGGAACAAGCTTTACTAAAAAGAGAAGCGAGATGGATCTTTAAATTGAACTCTGTCATGCCTGACGGCATGAATGAGAACAATAATTTTGGGGTGTTTTTATAAGACTATATAAGGTACGGTGCTTTATTCAACAACACTGATATACAGTATCAGTAATCTTTTAGTACATAGTCTTATCACCTTTCTACTTAAATATGCACCATGATCAAGTCAAATATCAGATACTTTCTAGTATATACTATTAATATGCTCTGGATTTAAATTTGCAAGTGAATTCATTAGACTTACATAGCAACCAAGGAATATGTGCTGTTTTGCATCATATTGATACAAGTAAGATATAACACCACACCTTAGGTGGGTATGTATCATGTTGACAGAATGGTTTTTATTGTATGTTACATTATATTATCCATAGAGAATTTTTCAAGATTATCTCATTGAGTATTTAAGTATATTGGAAATCTAATACATATGCCTATTTATTTAACGGACATGACTGCAATATGTGGGCAAATTGTCTCACATTTAACGACACGATTGCCTCAAAATAATGATAGATTGTGACTATCACCTTACAGCCATGTATTAATTAGGTTGGGGACACAGTCTTATTATTTTTAAACGGCAGTAGATTGAACCGTTATGACCTAGTACATTTGACAATCACTACTATATTTTTTAATAGTTGCATCCACACGTTAGCCACTTTGCATCGGTTACACACTACTAAGATTTTGTGACCACACATATCATCGGAGACCTAACTAAGTTATAACAGTGGCAGTGAATTGTCAGACATGGTGCATGTTTAAGTAGAACTATGCCGCATAACACTTCAAACTATAAAATCGCTATTAGTTTATCCAATTTCACTCCAGGACAATATGGTAATATATGCAGTTATCGCATTTGGCCGTATCATACACAGGCATAATATTATCATCCGGCGATTGGATTATAGGGTTTTTTTAGCAACCAATTAGAGCATCCGTTTAGAAACTGCACTCCGTGACACAACCATATGGGGATTTGTCCATAAGAAGGTGTACAACTCTCTCCAAGGATGATTGGTTCTAACATAATTACATAGGATATTTAAGGCGTGTCTATAGCGGCACTCGTCTTGTCAAAATTCTTTCACATTGAGAAAGGCCGCACTGTTACGGCCAAAACGCGTTTGTTTATATTTTTTCCGTTCTAATGAGTCACTGGTTTGTAGGGAGCACAGTACTTGCCACCCCTAATGCCTGAAGCCGACGTATCCAGCTATCGGCCAGGAATACAGGGGGTTGGTTGGGCTGTGTGTCCTGGCTTCCATACTTATAGTTTGGAATTGGTTTTCTATGGGATGATTAGGTCTTCCTTCATTTGCATAGTAATATTTATTACTACCCTTATTTTAATCTATAATTGTTAATAAAATGTATATTTGTTTTTATCTAATTAACCTTACATAAAATCATTAGCTGAGATTACTCAGCATTATTATTCTTTAGTATAGGAAAGAGTGCTACTTAACCCCTTCTTGACCCCCTTTTCCTTTGCCCTTTATATTGTTCAATCCATTCCATAGGGGTAGCACCGAAGAATACTATATCCTTTATTTCCTATTGATACTTTATCACAGTGCCGGTATTTTTCATTTGCTTGAAATTATACATACCTTCAACACCAATAAATAATCTCTTAAAATACATGAGATTATATTATGTACCTTAACCCTTAAACTTACTCCATATGAACCATAGATACTTGTCGGCCCTACATGTGACAGTACCAAGGATTTACAATATCCAACCCCCACAAGAAGTTATATTTATTTAATAGTCTCTTATGAAGCGAATCATATGAGGTCCCATATTGGAACGCAGGTGTTTTATGGCAACCAGGTGTATTTAGGTTCTGTCTTTCTCTTCCTTTCTTTTCTCTCTTTCCCTACCCTCATTCTCATTCTTGTCTCATGTATTCACAAAAGTTATGTGCTGTGTACCTGTCACAATGACAAAGCTTACAGATTTATTACCAGATAAATGGACTACAACATAAAGACACTTCTGCGGCTTTACCTTCGGACTGATACTGTGACAGGTTCTTTTACCAGCTGTGTATTGCAATCTTCTACCAGCCATGTAATAGATGAGTGATGATTCTTGCTTGACTTTGTTCAATTGTAACTACCTGTTCATTGTAATACACAGATTTGTTGATTTGTTGAAACACGGAAATGAAAATGAACCTATAATGTCCTGAAATCATAAGGATTTAATGATAGCGCCATTTTGGATTATTGGATACTCAAAGCATAAGACTGGATATAAATCAGTAGCAGTATATGGAAAGGGAACCATGCTTGAATAATCAAATCTTAATAACATTGTTGATTGGCAAAATAATTGTAATTTAAAAAAATATAGACAATTAAATAGACAGACAGACAGATAGATAGACAGACAGACAGACAAATAATTGATTGATAGATAGATCAACTGAATATTATTATTGAGCTTTATATAGTCCCCTCAGAGACATTCAGAAGCCTCATTTTAATTGGAGCCGGTGCTGCCACCATTTTAAACCTCCAATGGAGTCACTTTTTTGGCTTAATTTTTCACTGTGATCTGCATATTTCTATACACCTTACCTAAATACTTACCTAAGCCATGCAACATCATTGAAGGATCTGGATTGAAGTTGTCTGGATTAGAGAGGGCACCTAAAATTATTTATAACCCAACAACAGCATTGGAAATAGCTTGGAGATTGTAAAGTGCCTGTGTCTTTTAAGAATGTGGAGAGCACTTCACTTTCCCAGGGGATTTCGTTGGCACTGGCTTCTCCCTGGTGCGTCACTCAGATGTACTGCTGGACATGGTGAGGAAAGCTGAAGCTATGCTGTATATCATGCTGGCTACGCAGCAGAGTCATTTGTTGTCAAGAGCCTGCAGTTATGGTGCCATACTCAGGAGGAACTTGCAGACAATTTTACAAAACAAGCAATGGTGTTGGCTTGATCTTCCATCCATGGTGCAAAACGGATCTGTCAGCCTAGATTTTGGCCCCAGTCTTCCTGGTTAAAAAGGACAGTAAAGTCAAAATTAAACTTTCATGATTCAGATAGGACATGTGATTTTAAACAATTTCCAGTTTACTTCTATTATCGAATTTGCTTTGTTCTCTTGATATGATTTGTTGAATAGTACAATTAGGTAGGCTGGAGCTCAGGAGCGTGCACTTTTTCATCAGTCTATGATAGCATTGTTTGTATCTGTATATGTATAACATTGCTATAAACAAGGTTGCAAGCACTGCTGCCAGATGTTTAGGGACACATTCACACTCCTGAGTTCACCTAGGATTACTCTTTAAAAAAGGATACCTAGAGATCTAAGCAAAATTGATAACAAGTAAATTGGAAAGTTCTTTAAAAAGTCATGCTCTATCTATTCCGTTTAAGTTAAAGGGACAGTAAAAAATAAATGTTTATTATTCAGAAATAGCATATAATATTTTACACAACTTTCTAATTTACTTTTATTAGCAGTTTTGCTTAGTTCTCTTGGTATCCCTTGTTAAAGAGTAATCCTAGGTTAGCTCAGGAGCGTGCACGTGTCCTTAGCAATCTGGCAACAGTCTTTGCAATTATGTTTATAGCAATGTTATACATAGTTGCAAACTTTGTTACCATAGATTATCTGTAGCTTCTATGGAAGTAGTATATGTAACTATGTATAACATTACTATAAACATTATTGCAAACACTGCTGCCAAATGGCTAACTACATGTGCATGTTCCTGAGCTCACCCAGGATCACTCTTTAACAACAGATACAAGAGAACTAAGCAAAATTGATAATATAAGTAAATTAGAAAGTTGTAAAATGTCATGCTCTATCCAATCCACTTAAAGGGACAGTCTACTCCAGAATTTTTATTGTTTAGAAAGATAGATAATCCCTTTATTGCCCATTGTCCATTTTTGCATAACAAACATCTCTATATTATTATACTTTTTACCTCTGTGATTACTATCACCTAGATTACGAGTCTTGCGTTAGCCTTAAAAAGCAGCGTTGAGAGGTCCCAACGCTGCTTTTTAATGCCCACTGGTATTACGAGTCTGGCAGGTACAGGTGTACCGCTCACTTTTATTCCGCAACTCGAGCATACCGCAAATCCCCTTACGTCAATTGCGTATCCCCTTACGTCAATTGTAGTTAATTGTAGGTAATTTAGTAAATTAATTTAATGATAGTGTAGTGTTAGGTGTAATTGTAACTTAGGTTAGGGTTTATTTTACAGGTAAATTTTTATTTATTTTAACTAGGAAGTTATTAAATAGTTAATAACTATTTAATAACTATTGTACCTAGTTAAAATAAATACAAAGTTGCCTGTAAAATAAAAATAAACCCTGAGATAGCTACAATGTAATTATTAGTTATATTGTAGCTATCTTAGGGTTTATTTTATAGGTAAGTATTTAGTTTTAAATAGGAATAATTTAGTTAATTGTAGTCATTTTATTTATATTTATTTAAATTATATTTAAGTTAGGGGGTGTTAGGGTAAGGGTTAGACTTAGGTTTAGGGGTTTATATGTTTATTATAGTGGCAGCGACGTTGGCGGCGGCAGATTAGTGGTTAATAAGTGTAGGTAGGTGGCGGCGACATTGGGGGGCAGAGTAGGGGTTAATAAATAAAAAGTAGGTGTCGGCGACGTTGGGGGCAGCAGGTTAGGGGTTTATAGGGATAATGTAGGTGCGGCGGTGTCTAGAGCGGCAGATATGGGGTTAATAATATAATGTAGGTGTCGGCGATGTCGGGGGCAGCATATTAGGGGTTAATAATTGTAAGATTAGGGGTGTTTAGACTCGGGGTTCATGTTAGGGTGTTAGGTGTAGACATAACTTTTGTTTCCCCATAGAAATCAATGGGGCTGCGTTAGAAGCTGAACGCTGCTTTTTGCAGGTGCATTGATTCCTATGGGGAAATCGTGCACAAGCACATTTTTCCAGCTCACCGCTACCGTAAGCAACGTTGGTATTGAGGTGAGATGTGGAGCTAAATTTTGCTCTATGCTCACTTTTTTGTGGCTAACGCCGGTTTAAAAAAACTTGTAATACCAGCGTTGTCTTAAGTGAGCGGTGAGAAAAAAATGCTTGTTAACACCGCAAGCCTTACCGACAAAAACTCGGAATCTAGCAGATTGTATCTAAACCTCTGCAGACTGCCCCCTTATTTCAGTTCATTTGACAGACTTGCATTTTAGCCAATGAGTGCCCTCTCATAAGTAACTCCACGGGCGTGAGCACAATGTTATCTATATGGTACACATGAACTAATGCTCTAGCTGTGAAAATATGTCAAATGCATTCAGATAAGAGGGGACCATCAAGTGCTTAGAAATTAGCATATGAGCCTTCCTAGGTTTAGCTTTCAACTAAGAATACCAAGAGTACAAAGAAAATTTGATGATAAAAGTAAATTGGAAAGTTGTTTAAAATTACATGTCCTATCTGAAACATGAAAGTTTAATTTTGACTTGACTGTCCCTTTAAGTTTGTTTTTACTGTCCCTTTAATTTTTAATTAAATGCTTACTTTATGTGGAGTGAGCTAGGGATAGTAACTTTCCTAGCTTGGAGATTTCCCTTAAAGAATCTCAGCAATCTCTCTGTCAATCTTCTTTAGAAACACATTTTTAGGATTCAATATATAATTTTGTGACGTGAATTAAACACCATCACCTAGATTTAGAGTTCTGCGTTAGCTGTCAAAAGCAGCGTTAAGGGCTCCTAACGCTTAAGGGCTCCTAACGCTGCTTTTGGCCGCCCGCTGGTATTTAGAGTCAGGCAGGTACAGGTCTACCGCTCACTTCCCTACCGCGATTCCAGGATACCGCAGATCCCCTTACGCCAATTGCGTATCCTATCTTTTCAATGGGATCTGCCTAACGCTGGTATTTGGAGTCTTGGTAGAAGTGAGCGGTAGACCCTCTACCGACAAGACTCCTAACGCCAAAAAAAGTCAGTAGTTAAGAGCTTTATGGGCTAACGCGTGAATATAAAGCTCTTAACTACCCGCTCTAAAGTACACTAACACCCATAAACTACCTATGTACCCTTAAACTGAGGCCCCCCCCACATCACCGCCACTCTAATTAAATTTTTTAACCCCTAATCTGCTGACCGGACACCGCCGCCACCTACATTATCCCTATGAACCCCTAATCTGCTGCCCCTAACATCGCCGACACCTATATTTATTAACCCCTAATCTGCCCCCCCCCCAACGTCGCCACTACCTAACTACATTTATTAACCCCTAATCTGCCGCCCGGACCTCGCGCCACTATAATAAATGTATTAACGCCTAAACCGCCACACTCCGCCTCGCAAACACTAGAATAAATTGTATTAACCCCTAATCTGCCCTCCCTAACATTGCCGCCACCTACCTACAATTATTAACCCCTAATCTCCCGCCCGCACCGTTGCCGCTACCCCTAAACCTAACCCCCCCTAACATAAATATAATTTAAATTAAACGAAATAATATTCCTAAAATTAACTAAATTATTCCTATTTAAAACTAAATACTTACCTATAAAATAAACCCTAATATAGCTACAATATAACTAATAGTTACGTTGTAGCTTTTTTAGGATTTATATTTATTTTACAGGCAACTTTGTATTTATTTTAACTAGGTACAATAGCTATTACATAGTTAAGAACTATTTAATAGCTACCTAGTTAAAAGAAGTACAAAATTGGGGGACACTTCTGGGCAGCGACCAAGATGGCCGACTTAGGCCTCGCTTCCATTGAGTCGTTAAAAATGGAGCCGTAAGCTACCGAAGCGGCCGACAGCTAAAAGTAATTTACGGCTGCATTTTAGTACCAGGTTTCCATTGAAAAGATTAGCGTGTTGCGCGCAGTCGCTCTTTTCGTGTAGCTGTAAGTTAACGTTGTGTTAACGCTTCCATCTGACGTCGGATTTCTTGAAAATCAATTAGTTGCTAAGGTAACCCGACCTTACGCTATAGAATTTACGTTTAACGTCCGTGCTTCTTACCTGTAATCGCCTCTCAAGAAAAATAAAAAAACACTTATCCATATTTTTAATAACAAATACTATTTTCTAATATAATTATATTTAACACTTCATAAATATAAGTAATATTTATTGCTGCCCTAGGCATAGGTCTAGTTTGCATTCTGTAGATATGTTCTTGCATATATTATTATATTTAAATATATACTGATATTTCTATTAGAATAAAGTTCAACTATTTCTATACATGAGACAACAATAAATATTACTTATAACAATTTATTTCTACATTAAAACACTTGCATTATTTGCAAGTTTTATAATTTCAATAGAAAATAGGTCTCAAAAAGCACAATTTTCCTCTTTTACACCTAGTTGAGCTGGGGGTAATATTTCTCAATGTATCGACAGCCTCCGACAATGTATTAACGGTTAGCGCTTTCATTGGAAACCTGGTATAATTTATCGATTAACGGCTTCTATTACTTTCTATGGGACGCAAAGATCTTTTCGGCAGCCGAAGTCCGGCTGCCGATATTGAGGTATAACGCACCATTGGAAACAGTCGATAAACGATATTGCTTCCGACAGCATATTTATCGGTTTGCAAGTGCACGCAAACTGAATTACGACTCAATGGAAGCGAGGCCATACTTTGATGCTGTGTGGACCCACTGATAAATCTGCTGCATATCAGTGATTAGAGCCTTTTTCCAGGCTGAAACTACCTACCTATCGATTCATCCAAAGTAGTGGAACAAATTGATCAGTTTGGGTGGCTCTACTACTAGCATTAAGGTCCCGGAACGGTGAGCCTGCGGCGATGGCACACAAGTGTTTGAGGCCTCCACCTAACCCCCCCCCGTAGATCCGGGTAATGGCAGCTGATTAGAGCTGTAAACTAGGGAAGTCATACTAACATAGTGAATTTACAGAATTGACAACTCTTCGGATGTTCTAGACCTGAAATCTATATTAATCTGTCTGAACTGTGTAAAAGCGGATCATGGAGGCAGTTGATCGATGGGAGAGAGAGGTGCAAAGGCTTGTGCTGGATTCCTTTGCTGGGCTCCAACAGGACCTATTTAATCTCATGAGACAACAGTCGCAGCTGGAAGAACCGGGACCTCGGAGGAGCCCCAATACAGTGACAATCTTATATGCGGTGGATGAAGAGGGGCAGAGAGCGCAAGTGTCGGCTCCGGTTTCCTCTACAGTCCTGCAAGTGCAAACAGCTACGCAGAGCGCATATGATAACCCGCAATCTGGCTGGAACTCAGACGCTACTGTGGTCTCTTATTTACCTCCAGACTACGATTATGCAAGCCGCGCCATTCAAGTAAGGAAACCTGAGTTATGGGAGCCCTACAATGCTTATACTCGATATCTGATTTTTCTCATTCAGATAAATACTTAGAGCACCTTCTTTCAAACTCTGATGGCAGTATATTTATTCAGCAAAACTTACTGACTCTTTCTATTTCTTGTTTGTGTCTATCGCTGTAGCTAAGGACAGGAGTTCTAGCCCTCTGATGAAATTATATACGTGGGCTGTACACAAGAGAATAGGTGTGGGCTAACCATGCACTACGGGCTACCCAGCACGTCCTTTAGTGAAGCTAAGGGGAAGATAGTCTCTAATGTTTATTATTTACCTAGAAATTCACTTAGCAGCAGCCAGCTTATTCTATGAAGCCTGTGCCCAGTATGATCATATGAAGGACCTAGACTCGCTTCCTGACTGTATCTCCCCATGCACATTTCTTATACGCATAAAAGTTGTTTTGTTTTTGTTTTTGTTATTTTCTCCATAAAGAAAGAATGCGACATTACTAGTACTCTAGAATTGTTTGTCAGTTATGCTTAATTGTGACACTATGTGTTTAGCCGATACCCTCTGTTCACACACTCTATAGTTATTATTTAGGATGTGTATAACCTTGCTACTTTTTAATCTATATTTGGGTACCATTATTATTTTACTTATGCATATACAGTGGAATTTGGATAAATGCGTCTTATGCCACTTTCCTATCATAGTACTAAGTTGCATAGGCTGATCGATTTAAATGTGTGTAGCATATTTTTTATTTCAATATTCCTCAGCATACATACATAGCATATGGTGCTTTGATCATTAATATCAAGATTGTTTGGTTTTATGTTCTTCTTATATCTCTTAAAGTTGAAGTTTGAGTCTAGGCTCCATGTATAGCATAATCAGATAGCCCTAAACCCCCCTTATTCCTACAGCCTTAAGATTTAAATGTTTGTTCTCCGCTATAGTCAAATATGGGATCAGTAAGGTAGACATCTAAAGGTAGTGTTCTAAGACCTAATAGGCATGCCCCTGAGTTGAAGCCTATCACTGAGTATTCACTATACATATATATTATTCTCTATATAGATGACTTTCCCTCCCGGGGTCCAAGAGTGGCCCTTATTATTTTCTATTATTCCCCCTACAGTAGTAATTAATCCTTCAGAGGTCCAGGAGTGACCGGTTTTTCTTGGGGCTCCATGTATTTATTTGTGATGATATAACATACATTGTCTGTGACCATGAATGCCATGTTTACTTGTTCAACATCCATGTGTATAAGTTTACAACATATCTTTCTATACATATATAAAAAACAAACTAAAAAAAATGAGGTTAACTATTGGAGATCCACAAGTGGTCTCCCTATATACATGAATGCCCTCTGCCGGACAGCTCCATATTGCTTTGAGGTACAAAAGTGACCACAGATATCACCTGGAGGGTACATAGTTTATTTGGCAGATGATATCCATCTTGTTGTTGTTGCTGGAACTTGTCATTTGCATATGTGTTACTACTTTAATTTGGTCCATATTGATTGTATTGTATGCAACCAATTTGTGCTGTATGTTTCCTTAACATGTTCTGTATGCCTTATTTACAACCTCAATAAAAAATAAAATAAATAAAAAAAAAATTTTTTTTTAAAAAAAGTACAAAATTACCTGTAAAATAAATCCTAACCTAAGTTACAATTAAACCTAACACTACACTATCATTAAATTAATTAAATAAATTACCTACAATTACATAAAATAAAATACAATAAAATAAACTATTCTATAATACAAAAAAAACAAACACTAAATTACAAAAAATAAAAAATAATTACAAGCAGTTTAAACTAATTACACCTAATCTAAGCCCCCTAATAAAATAAAAAAGCCCCCCAAAATAAAAAATTCCCTACCCTATTCTAAAATACAAAAGTAATCAGCTCTTTTGCATGAAAATAAAAATACAATACCCCCCAACATTACAACTTACCACCCACATACCCCTACTCTAACCCACCCAAACCCCCCTTAAAAAAACCTATCGCTAACCCCCTGAAGATCTCCCTACCTTGAGTTGTCTTCACTCAGCCGAGCTGAATTCTTCATCCAAGGTGCGCAGAGGAGGTCCATCATCCGGTAGAAGTCTTCATCCAAGCGGGGCAAGAAGAGGTCCTCCATCAGGTAGAAGTCTTCATCCAGGTGGCGTCTTCAATCTTCATCCATCCGGAGCGGAGCCATCTTCAAAGGAGCTGACGCAAAGCCATCCTCTTCTACCGACGGACTAACGACGAATGAAGGTTCCTTTAAGGGACGTCATCCAAGATGGCGTCCCTTCAATTCCGATTGGCTGATAGAATTCTATCAGCCAATCGGAATTAAGGTATTAAAAAATCTGATTGGCTGATGCAATCAGGCAATCAGATTGAAGTTCAATCCGATTGGCTGATCCAATCAGCCAATCGTATTGAACTCGCATTCTATTGGCTGTTCCGATCAGCCAATAGAATGCGAGTTCAATACGATTGGCTGATTGGATCAGCCAATCGGATTGAACTTCAATCTGATTGGCTGATTGCATCAGCCAATCAGATTTTTTATACCTTAATTCCGATTGGCTGATAGAATTCTATCAGCCAATCGGAATTGAAGGGACGCCATCTTGGATGACGTCCCTTAAAGGAACCTTCATTCGTCGTTAGTCCATCGGGAAAGAAGGATGTTCCGCGTCGGCTTCGCCCGGATGGAGGACCTCTTCTTTGCCACTTGGATCAAGACTTCTACCGGATGGAGGACATCTTCTTGCTCCGCTTGGATGAAGAATTCGGCTCGGCTGGGTAAAGATGACTCAAGGTAGGGAGATCTTCAGGGGGCTAGTGATAGTTTTTTTTAAGGGGGGTTTGGGTGGGTTAGAGTAGGGGTATGTGGGTGGTGGGTTGTAATGTTTGGAGGGGGTATTGTATTTTTATTTTCAGCTGATTACTTTGGGGCAAGGTCCCGCAAAAAGCCATTTTAAGGGCTGGTAAAATAGCTGATTACTTTTGTATTTTAGAATAAGGTAGGGAATTTTTTTATTTTGGGGGGCTTTTTTAATTTATTAGGGGGCTTAGATTAGGTGTAATTAGTTTAAACTGCTTGTAATTCTTTTTTATTTTTGTAATTTAGTGTTTGTTTTTTTTGTATTATAGAATAGTTTATTTTATTGTATTTTATTTTAGGTAATTGTAGGTAATTTATTTAATTAATTTATTGATAGTGTAGTGTTAGGTTTAATTGTAACTTAGGTTAGGATTTATTTTACATGTAATTTTGTATTTATTTTAACTAGGTAGCTATTAAATAGTTATTAACTATTTAATAGCTATTGTACCTAGTTAAAATAAATACAAAGTTGCTTGTAAAATAAATATAAATCCTAAAATAACTACAATGTAATTATTAATTATATTGTAGCTATTTTAGGGTTTATTTTATAGGTAAGTATTTAGTTTTAAATAGGAATAATTTAGTTAATTTTAGGAATATTATTTTGTTTAATATAAATTATATTTATGTTAGGGGGGTGTTAGGGTTAGAGTTATGTTTAGGGGTTAATAACTTTATTATAGTAGTGGCGACGGTGCGGGCGGGAGATTAGGGGTTAATAATTGTAGGTAGGTGGCGGCGATGTTAGGGAGGGCAGATTAGGGGTTAATACAATTTATTATAGTGTTTGCGAGGCGGGAGTGTGGCGGTTTAGGGGTTAATACATTTATTATAGTGGCGGCGAGGTCCGGTCGGCAGATTAGGGGTTAATAAGTGTAGGTAAGGTAGCGGCGACGTTGGGGGGGCAGATTAGGGGTTAATAAATATAATATAGGGGTCGGCGGTGTTAGGGGCAGCAGATTAGGGGTTCATAGGGATAATGTAGTTTGCGGCGGTGTCCGGAGTGGAAGATTAGGGGTTAATAATAATATGCAGGGGTCAGCGATAGCGGGGGCGGCAGATTAGGGGTTAATAAGTGTAAGGTTAGGGCTGTTTAGACTCGGGGTTCATATTAGGGTGTTAGGTGTAGACTTAGAAAGTGTTTCCACATAGGAAACAATGGGGCTGCGTTAGGAGCTGAATGCTGCTTTTTTGCAGGTGTTAGGTTTTTTTTTCAGCCAGCTCAGCCCCATTGTTTCCTATGGGGATATCGTGCACGAGCACGTTTTTCCAGCTTACCGCTACCGTAAGCAACGCTGGTATTAAGGGTTGAAGTGGAGCTAAGTTAGGCTCAACGCACCCTTTTTTGAGCCTAACGCAGCCCCTCAGACAACTCTAAATACCAGCGTTGTTTGAAGGGTGTGTTGGGGAAAAAAGAAGGTTTAGCTACGCGGCTTTTTACCGACAAAACTCTAAATCTAGGCGCATGATTTTACTGCAAGACATGATAACATAGGTGGGCTGGGGAGTTAAAGATACAGTAAACACTCTTGTAATTACAAGACATTTTATTGTTATGGTATAGTATAACATATCAGCCAAATCTTTTTTTTTATTTTAATTAAAGGGACACAAAACCCACATTTTTTCTTTCATGATTCAGATAGAGCAGGGTTCTTCAAACCACGGGTCGGGACCCATTACCCGTTTGCAAC